>NC_141066.1:44983296-45185796 GCF_041138505.1 Cibotium barometz | reverse complement strand
GAATGTGTTGGAAAAATTATGTTTTGAAGCCCTCACAAAAACAGTGAATAGATGCTCATTTTTTATGTTTTGAAGCCCTCACAAAAACAGTGAATAGATGCTCATTTTTTATGCAATTGGAACCGGTTTTTTACAAAACTCACAAGGTTGATGGCTTGGGTGCATGCCTAGGGGTGTTGGCAACTCTATATACCATCATTAGTCACACCTAACTCTCCAATTTCCCCTAATTATAGGCAGCGTAGCCTAGGAGGCTAAAACGTAGCAGTTTTTTGCTTTTTTTGCATGGTTGGTTGATTGATTCCTTGCACAATTTTCTTAGCAATATTATGGTACACACAGAGGAGAAGGATGCTATGTGTGTGTTGTAGCTTTTCTATTATGGCTTTATGCATGGTGTGAGAATGGACATGTGCAGAAGGTGCATTTGCATTGAGCAAATATGTCAGACAACCTAGTACAGATTGTGGGTGAGAAGTTGGATAGAAAGAACTTCCAGGCATGGAAGTACAGGATCAAAAGCTTTCTAAAAGAAAAAGGATTTTGGATCCTTGTTATTACAGGTGCGGAGCCAGAGCCGGATCTACCCCGACAACCTACACAACAAGAAGTTGCAGCTCATGAACAATGGACAGAGAGAGCATACAAAGTTTTGCATTACTTGTCTATATGTATCTCGGATGCTATACTCATACATATACATGATACTGAGAATCCCAAGGATGCATGGGATACTTTGGTAAAGCTGTTTAATATAGATACTAGTGCTCGTAAGTCTCAGTTGAGACAATTGATTCACAATGTGAAGTGGAAGGGAAGGAGTATTCATGATTATGTACAAGAGATTAAGAAGTATGCAGATGCATTGGCAACTATCAATGCCCCCATGCCTGATGATGATTTGGTAGACATTGCCTTGCGTGGTCTTGGCAAGGAGTACAAGTCTTTTGATACATCTATCTCTATTCGGAGTATAGGTTTGCCACATTTTGATGAGTTGGTTTCACTCTTGCTTGTTTGAGGAAATCAAACTCAGTGACCCTTTTCATGATACATCTACTAGCCATGATGATCATGGCAGGAATCAGGCTTTCTATTCACAAAGGGGATTTAGAGGCAAGGGGAGATCTGTGTCACTCACGAGGTCGTGGTGTTGGTCGTGGACGACAAGATAGGTCACCCCACAACAGAATTTTCAGCCTTCATATGGTGCTAGAGGTGGTCGTGGATATTCACCTCAAAGAGGTAGAGGTAATTCTCGTGGATATTCACCTCAAAGAGGTAGAGGTGATTCTCGTGGAAGAGAACATTGGCAAGGCCAACAAGCATCTATGCAAAATGTGGAATGCCATTACTATGGAAATTTTGGTCATATGGCTCGTGACTATTACCACAAACAGAATGATTTGAGAGGGGGTAGGGCACAACATGGTGGAAATTTTGCATCAAGCAGTCATGATGGTACTGCAAATCACTTGTTTGCCATGAAACATGTCTTGGGGTCTATGATGACACATGGTGACAGTGATGACACTTGGTATATGGACTCTGGAGCATCAAACCATATGACTTGTCATGGCAAATGGTTTGAACATATGAAGCCAATGGATGTGAAAGGCTGTGTGGAGACAGGTGATGATTCTCAGCATGCCATCACTCATGTTGGGGGTGTGCCATTGGTGATGCACAATGGTAAAATGAAGTCTATGTCCGTCTTATATGTGTCTTCTATTACAAAGAGTTTGGCCTCAGTTGGTCAAATTTCTTTCTCTAGTTCCGTACTTTAGGTGATTTAAACAATCAACCTGATAGGTTCACGGATGAACATATGTGACTCATCGAGACGCTGATGACTCTCTATGTTGATATGGGTAACTCGGGACGTCGATTATTCCATATGTAGATGTGGGTATGTTGGGGCGCCGATGAATCGCTGGTTTTTGCTGTTATAATGCCATGTTTTCCTACTTAATTTCGAATGGTTTACAACAACGAGAAAGTTACTTTGAATGTGAATTGCTCTGATCATCCATAGTCTAATGGGTAAACAGAGCGTATAAATTAGATTGTAGAGTATATGCTTCGTGCATATATCTCGAAAAAAGCATCAAATTGGGAAAAATATTTTCCAATGATGAAATTTGCCTATAACAGTTTTAAATATACAGCTATCGGTTTTAGTCCGTTCATGCTTATGTATGGGTATCAGCCTAGGGCACCTATTGATGTCGGTCTTAAGGACATCGAGCTTGATGCATCGAGGGATTTCTTGCGAGATATGCAGGAAATGCTGACGAAAGCTCGGGATTCTATCAGGAGTGCTTAGGATCAAGTACATTTAATACTGATAAGAGACGCTCATTTTGGTCTTTTGAACCAGGAGCGTTGGTTTATCTTAATGTTCCTAAAGATTCTCAAACTTTGTCTCAGTAGAAAAATGCTCAAATTTATCTCCTAGATATTATGGTCCATTTTCGAGTTATACATCAGATTGGGATGGTTGCGTTTGAAGTCAAAACTACCTCCACATATTAGAGTTTATCCAGTCTTTCGTATCAATAGATTGAAAGGGAAATTGGGAGGTGAGAATAACATGGTTACTTCTGAAGAACTCGTTGAAGTCCAAGATTTATCCTATGTTCCACATGAACCTGATAAGGTACTTAAATTCAGGGAAAGTAAACTTTGTAGTTGACTAATCCCTGAGGTTAAAATTAGGTGGAAAGATAGGGAAATAGAGGATTCGACTCGGGAGTCGGTTGAGATTGTTCAGCGCAGTTCTCCTTCTCTTCATTGCAAGAGTGCAATGTTTTGAGAGAGGGGAAGTATGTTATATGTACATTATGTGTGCTATGTCATATACACATTATGTGTGCATATACTAGGAGGCGAATCCACATTAGGCTTGTGAGCATGGGAGCATGGGAACAAGCTCTAGTGGAGCATGTGTCAGGACTAACCTTAAGGGTTAAAGTTAGGGTCAGGCATCCAAGGGTCACACATAGAAAATGGAAAGTCAAGAGTCACTTGAGGGCTCTCCTACATAATAGGGGCATGGGGCACACTCAAGGGAGGCTTGGGGGCTTGGAGGCTTAGGCTATGGTCTCTTGTGTAGAGGTCCATATCTATTCACCTACCATTTCACACTATAGCTACATGCTATTGGATTGGAGTTATACCTCTTGATGGTATGGGACATCAAGGTAGAGATATGATGTATTTCATTTATAATTCATGTGTGCATCCCTTGGGCTCGGGGATGGGTGGTTGAGTTTATGCCTGATTTATGCATGTTTATGCATAACAATTATCTAGAGAGATCTTAGGGTTTTAACAGTGGTATCAGAGCAATCTCTAGTTAATTGTTATTGATTTTGCTTTATAATTTTTAGCTTTTTTTTAAAAAAAAAATAATATTTACTAATAAAAATATTATTTTATTGATTTGTATTGATGATTTGCACGTGGATCATCGATATGGTGATTGGAACGCGTGTTACTACTATTCAATGGACGAATCGATGTTGCGGGGGAATTCCGTGAGTTTAATGCTATTTTTTGTAATTTGAAATAAGCATTAATGAAAAGTTTTACAAAAATATCACATATTTTACTATGGATATTTTTGGTAGAATGAATTCTCTAAATTTCTAAAATTTTTAGGACCTGATGAGTCCATATAAAACTTGGAAAACATCCAATAAAATCCACCAAAAACAAACCGATCAACTGACCCATATTTAAAATAAGCATTAATGGAAAGTTTTACAAAAATATCACATATTTTATTATGGATATTTTTGGTAGAATGGATTCTCTAAATTTCTAAAATTTTTAGGACCTGATGAGTCCATATAAAACTTGGAAAACATCCAATAAAATCCACCAAAAACAAACCGATCAACTGACCCATGATAGAATTTGTCTTAGGCTTAAGAAATTAAGCACAAACCACACTTAAACTAGTGCAAAATAAATTATCATATACAAGTGTCAAAGGTGAAACATACTTTGAATAGAGATTCTAGCCATCATTGATAAAATTAAGGAACGTGTCCAAAAAGAAAGGCTAAACAAAGGCCAAAAATCATGAAAACATCGTTTAGAATTAATCCAAATAAAAATAACTGCTAATACAAGGTACAATTGTATTAATAATACGTGAATAACCCGCATCTATCTAATGTCAGTACGAGAAAACGTACTTCAATATTAAATAACCCTCAAAAATATTAAATTCTTGAGAAAAATAATTATCATGATTTTTTTCTAAATTTTTCTAATTTTCTAGGGCCTCAAAATATAATAATTTTGAATTCCACCAAACCTATCTTATGGCATTCTAAACCTATATTTTTCCAGAAAAATTTTAGCAATTTAATTTGCCAAAATACCATTGATATTTTAAAAAATTCTAATTTTTAGGATTTTTAAAAATATTTTTGATTTTTTTTTGAGAATCCTATCGTTCACAAAATTTTCAATTCCGCCCGATAATTCTCAAATCTAATGAAAATTTACAATTTTAATGGATTTTTTAATCTTTTGGGTCAAAAAATATATTTTAAAGGAATTTGAATGGTCACGGGCGTCGAATGGACACACCACATGCCAAACACCAACCCCACATTTTGTCAAAATTTAAAATAACAGTTGTCTAATTTTTCACTAATTTTTAGGAATTTTTTAAAATTTCTAAATTACTGCAACCACATTTAAAATACGAAAGGTCAAAAAATTTCAGAATTCCAACGGTTTTCTCGGAATACAAAAATCCAAAAATTTTGGAAAAATGAAAAGATAAAAAAAAATCGGAATGTGAAAGGTCAAAAGTTCCTAGAATACGGAAGGTCAAAGTTTTTTTTGGAATTCGGAAAGCCAAAGGTTTCGGGAAAGCAGAAAGCCAAAAGGTTTCCCGGAAGATGAAAAGCCAAAAGGCACCAAGAAAAAATTTCCAAAAATTTTCAGGGAATTTTTTTCTCAGATTTCAGTTTTTCTCTAGTCTTTAGGCTTTTTTCCAAGCTTTTTTTAAAATAATTTCAAAAGCTTTTTTTTGTAAATAACAAAACTCATTTTTTTAAAATAAAAAAAACAATATTAATAAAGCTTTTTTCAAAGCTTAAAATTTTTTTTTGGGGGGGCGACGTTTTTTTCTCCTGCTGCGCAACCCTCCCCCCGGCCTGTGTGCAGAAAAACAAGAGAGAGGGATCTCTCTCTTCCCTCTCCTCTCTCCTCTCTCCACACCATTTCATGGCTCCTCTCCACCCCCTCCTTCTTTGTATAATTAGAGGGGAGGTTGATTATGTTTTAATTAATCTTTTTAGATTAAATTAATCATAATCATAATTAAATATTAATTATGATTAATATTTATCTAAAAAACCCTTTTAAGAGAAATTCACACGAGCGAGAGGAAAATAGACGAGAAAACTCAGATTTGAGAGGCAGAGAGGGTCCCATGCACACGAGAGAGAATTTCATGCATCAACATGCTGCCCCCTTACTGCATTTCAGCAGAAAACTGGCAAAAATTTGATCACATACCCGCGAAAAAACCTGCAAAAATGTATTAAAAAAATGTTTCTAATCATAAAAATGCTCTAAAAATTTAGGAAAAAATTTCTAAAATTTCTAGAAATTTAGGGAATCCATTCTATCAAAAATATCCATAGTAAAATATGTGATATTTTTGTAAAACTTTCCATTAATGCTTATTTTAAACCACAAAAAAATAGGAAGAAATAGCAGTAAACTCACGAAATTTTCTCGCAACGTCGATTCGTCCATTCAATAGTAGTAACACACGTTCCAATCACCCTATCGATGATCCACGTGTAAATCATCAATACAAATCAACAAAATAACATTTTTATTAGTAAATATTAAAATTTTCTTTAAAAAAAGCTAAAAATTGCAAAGTAAAATCAACAACATTTAACTAGAGATTGCTCTGATACCACTGTTAAAACCCTAAGATCTCTCTAGATAATTGTTATGCATAAAAATGCATAAATTAGGCATAAACTCAACCACCCAACCACCCCCAGCCCAAGGGATGCACACATGAATTATAAATGAAATACATCATACCTCTACCTTGATGTCCCATACCATCAACAAGAGGTATAACTCGAATCCAATAGCATGTAGCTATAGTGTGAAATGGTAGGTGAGTAGATATGGACCTCTACACAAGAGACCATAGCCTAAGCCTCCAAGCCCCCAAGCCTCCCTTGCGTGTGCCCCATGCCCTTATTATATAGGAGGGCCCTCAAGTGACTCTTGACTTTCCATTTTCCATGTGTGACCCTTGGATGCCTGACCCTAACCATAACCCTTAAGGTTAGTCCTAACCCATGCTCCACTAGAGCTTGTTCCTATATTCCCATGCTCCCATACTCACAAGCCTAATGTGGGTTAGCCTCCTAGTATATGCACACATAATGTGCATATAACATAGCACACATAATGTACATATAACATACTTCCCCCCTCTCTAAACATTGCACTCTTGCAAAGAAAAGAAGGAGAACTGCGCTGAACAACTCAACCGACTCCCAAGTCGAATCCTCTATTTCCCTGTCTTTCCACCTAATTTTAACCTCAGGGATTAGTCAACTACAAAGTTTACTTTCCCTAAATTCAAGTACCTTATCAGCTTCATGTGGAACATAGGATAAATCTTGGACTTTTAAGAAGTAACCATGTTATCCTCACCTCCCAATTTCCCTTTCAATCTATTGATACGAAAGAGTGGATAAACTCTAATATGTGGAGGTAGTTTTAAGTTCAAACACAACCATTCCAATCGATGTATAACTCGAAAATGGACCATAATATCTAGGAGATAAATTCGAGCATTTTTTTATTGACAAAGTCTGAGAATCTTTAGGAACATTAAGATAAACCAACGCTCCTAGTTCAAAAGACCGAAATGAGCGTCTCCTATCAGTATTAAATGTACTTTATCCTAAGCACTACCGATAGAATCTCGAGCTTCGGTCAGCATTTCTTGCATATCTCGCAAGAAATCCCTTGATGCATAAAGCTCGATGTCCTTAAGACCGACATCACAATAGGTGCCCTGGGTTGATACCCATACATAAGCATGAACGGACTAAAATCGATAGCTGTATATTTAAAACTGTTATAGGTAAATTCCATCATTGGAAGATATTTTTTCCGATTAGATGCTTTTCCCGAGACATATGCACGAAGCATATACTCTACAATCTGATTTATATGCTCTGTTTTCCCATCACACTACCGATGATCAGAGCAATTCACATCAAAGTAACTTACTCGTTGTAAACCATTCGGAATAAAGTAGGAAAACATGGCATTATAACAACAGAGACCAGGAATTCATCAGCGCCCCGACATATCCACATCTGCATATGGAATAATTGACGTCTCGAGTTACCCATGTCAACATAGAGAGTCATCAGCATCTCGATGAGTCACATATGTTCATCCGTAAACCTACAGGTTGATTGTATAAATCACCTAAATTACGGAACTAAAGAAAGAAATGCCAACAAAGGAAGAATCCAAATTTCCTTATCTGAACATAACAAGATAAACTTGTTTAAACTCTAAAGAAAGAGATTTCAACAAGTGAAAATACTGATGAGATAACCCTCATCAAAACATGCAGGCTATAGATAAAAGAAGTTTATCTAGAGAATTCCCACACTATAAATTCTCGTGAATTTAAAAAATGAGAATGTCTTTGAATGTTGAGGTCAACATGCTAAGTGATGTAAGTAAAGCAACGATCTTGAGCCCAAATTATCCCATAAGACAATATATGTGAGGGATCACTAGCGTCCCATACCACCATGATACCACCCATACATACCTTAACAATTTGAAAACTCCTTAGTATGCGTCTAGGAAAATATGAATAAAATCCTGTATAAAAGGAATAAAATGGCCTTATCCCAGACTTTCACATGCTAAAACCTGTCTCTATATACCTGAGACTACATCAAGGAATAATCCTTATCGAGTACATCATTAGAAAAGAAGTTTGAATTATTGGCGCCTTTCTAATGATAACTACTCAAAACACAATAAAGTTAGGGTAGAAAAATAACTCACCTAGATATATAAACAACTAGGTATCCGAGTTGGAATATTAAACAAGAGTAGAAGCAATATACTCCAAAATTATGTGCAAAAAACGAAGGTAAATTTATGCTACCCTCAAAGCACATGAGGTTATCCAAAAGATCAAAAGATCCTTATAAAACCATGGATAAAAGCATAAAAGCTCCTCGAATCCATAAAAACCATAGTTGATCATAAAAATCAATGCATACCATCTAATGGACATTAATCATGCCAAAAGAAGCATTAAAATTGGTGGCCAACTCATCAATCCGGAGTATATGAGCATTGTGTCGTTCAAGCAAAACTCCAAAGTAAAAAAGTGAAACACATGCGTGTAGCACTCATTAAAAAACCCCTAGACACAAATGACCTAGAGGCAGAACCTGATGAGTCCATATAAAACTTGGAAAACATCCAATAAAATCCACAAAAAACAAACCGATCAACTGACCCATGATAGAATTTGTCTTAGACTTAAGAAATTAAGCACAAACCACACTTAAACCAGTGCAAAATAAATTATCATATACAAGTGTCAAAGGTGAAACATACTTTGAATAGAGATTCTACCCATCATTGAAGAAACTAAGGAACGTGTCCAAAAAGAAAGGCTAAACAAAGGTGAAACATACTTTGAATAGAGATTCTACCCATCATTGAAGAAACTAAGGAACGTGTCCAAAAAGAAAGGCTAAACAAAGGCCAAAAATCATGAAAACATCGTTTAGAATTAATCCAAACAAAAATAACTACTAATACAAGGTACAATCGTATTAATAATATGTGAATAATCCGCATCTATCTAATGTCAGCACAAGAAAACGTACTTCAACATTAAATAACCCTCAAAAATATTAAATTCTTGCTTTTATATTAAAAGAGTGATTTTCATCATAAATGATTTGTATGCATAAACATATGCATAAAAGATAGTGGCAATACACGCTAAACGCCCATTCTATATCCTGCACAACATTTGCAGAATCTGCATTTGTAGAAGCATCCGCTATTGTGGCTGCATTTGGCTCTTTCTTCTTTGCCTCTTTAGCCTTTAGCTTAGGGCAATTCTTAATGACATGATCATTTGCCTTACAATAGTTGCACCTAATCTTTTTCTTGCCTTTATCATCAAGAGCCTTCTCAGACTTATTGTTGCTACCTGTGGAAGGAGAAGAAGTTGTAGACTTATTAATAGGAGAAGAAACAGTGGAAGGGGCTGCCTTACCACTTCTTCTCTGCTGGGCAGCAATAAATGCCTGATCAACTGCACGCTGCCTAGCCCTGTTTTGCCTGGACTACGCTTCTTGCAAGAGCTTGTTGACTAAATTATCATACTTGACAACATCAGGTCTGTCCTCAGTAACAAGTCTCCACGTGGAAGCAAAAGTCTGATATGACTCAGGTAAAGCATCAAGAACAGTCTGCACAAGAGAATGATCAGGAATAATCTCACCTGCAGGAATCAACTGTTCCTTGAGATCTTTAATCTCAGCAAGAAAAACATTCATGTCATCATCTTCCTACATAATCTTTGATTCTAGCTCTTTACGCAGGTAAGAGATTTTTGCCTCGTTACGACCTACATACAAACCAGCTAGAATATCCCAAGCCTGTTTTGTTGTTTTAGCTGAACGAATATGTGGGGTGATGTTACGTTTGACAGAAAGTGCAATCAAGGCATGAGCCTGCGCATCTTTACCATCCCAATGAGCTTGTTCAGTAGTGGGTAAAACAACAGCAACAGTAGAGCTGCTAGAACCTGCAACATACTCAACAGATCCTACATCCACAGAACCTGGACGTACATCCATACCTTGCACAATGTTCCACACTCCTTTTGCATCCAAAACATGTTGCATTATGTATGCCCAAAGTGGGTAGTTGCTGTCTCCATTCAGTTTGTCATCAACAGACAATATGCGAAATACATCATTGCTGTTATCAGCCATGGCCACTGACTGAAACTGATGCAAAAGCTACCTGTAGTGAAGCAAGGACTGAACAGAAAACAACTCGTGCTATGTAGCACGGTCCACAATAGAATACATATGCTTGTTTTGCAGAAAACTGCACTGTTGAGATTTCTGCACAAAATGACGAAAACACCTGTGCAGAACTTGAAATGCAAAAACGGAGCCTGAAACGACCTTAGATGCAATTTCTAAGAATGCATAGGGACTTGCAAACGCTCGTGAAAGCTCACCTCAATCGGAGAACGTGAGTCGAAGGGTGCCAGCAGCGTAGCCCTGGGAGCCGATGCCTACTCTGATACCAATTGTTGGAATTAGGGTTGCACGAAAGCACACAAAGCTTGGAGAAGAAGAAGCAAGAATGCACACAACACAAAGTGTATTAGATTGTGTCAATGTACAAAAGATAAGTTAGCCCTAGAATGATGGGCGTATATACAAGCCAGGGGAAAAAACCTCCTAAAGAGGAAAAAAGTGCCCCGGCGGTCCTAAGTGTGTTCACACACATCACTGCTTATATATATGGCAATAAAAATCAACCAAAAACAAACCGATCAACTGACCCATGATAGAATTTATCTTAGGCTTAAGAAATTAAGCACAAACCACACTTAAACCAGTGCAAAATAAATTATCATGTACAAGTGTCAAAGGTGAAACACACTTTGAACAGAGATTCTAGCCATCATTGAAGAAATTAAGGAACGTGTGCAAAAAGAAAGGCTAAACAAAGGCCAAAAATCATGAAAACATCGTTTAGAATTAACCCAAATAAAAATAACTACTAATACGAGGTATAATAGTATTAATAATACGCAAATAACCCGCATCTATCTAATGTCAGTAGTACGAGAAAACGTACTTCCCTCAAAAATATTAAATTCTTGAGAAAAAGAATTATCATGATTTTTTTCTAATTTTTTCTAATTTTCTAGGGCCTCAAAATATAATAATTTTGAATTCCACCAAACCTATCTTATGGCATTCCAAACCTATATTTTTCTAGAAAATTTTTAGTAATTTAATTTACCAAAATACCATTGATATTTTAAAAAATACTAATTTTTAGGATTTTAAAAATAATTTCTAGAAAATTCCTAATTTTTCCTGAGAATCCCATCATTCACGAGATTTCCAATTCCTCTCACGGACAATTCTCAAATCTAATGAAAATTTATAATTTAATGGATTTTTTAAAATTTTGGGTCAAAAAATATATTTTAAAGGAATTTGATTGGTCTCACGGGCACCCGAATGGACACACCACATGCCAAACACCAACCCCACTTAACCAATGCATAGTTAAGAAAATTATGTGTGGCAATGTTGTCAATCATAATGATGACTCTACGGTTATTGATTGAACCATACATTCGGATCAGATCACGTGGCCCAAACAATGGCAGCTGCCACATTGCCTATGTAACACTATAGGCATGGGTGCTATTAGTATGATAGACTGTCACCTCCTTAAACTCTATGGTCTGGAGAGACAACACCTACACCGTGTGTACTTGCCTAGAAGGCTTAGCATCCTTCTCAGCCTCATTGGAATTATGTCCAGTACCTAGCTTAGGACAAGCTGCCTTACTATGTCCGGGTTCAAAGCAGTGAAAGCATATATTATCCTTTTTTCCTTTTTCATATTGCTCTTTCTTTTGCATGTGTGTGGGGTTCCTTTCTTTGTGAGATTTTTCATGTCTCTTAGTCCAGTGGGCCCCTTGTCCCCCTTTACTCTCTTGCCCTCCATGACTCCTTCTCCTCCATGTCCCATGTCATTTCGAAAAAGTTTCTTTTAAATTTTGATGCCCCACCCTCGCCAAACTGCTATCTGAAAACTGAGTGCGATCTACGAGATATATCAAAGTGTACTTGATCACTTCATCAAGGTCTTTGGGTTCTTTGGGTTCTTTGGGTTGCAAATAGCTTTCGTACTCAAGTTCTAAACCACGCATAAATCTGCACAAAATTTGGAATGCATCGATTCCCTTCAATTTCAAAACTATCTCACGAGATAGTTTGAAATATACTGCATGAGTGTTGTGCCCCTCATGGAGCATTTATCCCACTCACGCCATGACCTCTGAAGCTCGTTCATCAATAAAAATTCCTAGCAGAATATGCTTTCAAACTCGACCCAAGTGCGAGGTTGTCTAGCACTATCAGCAAAGCTCATCCACCATTTGTATGCCTTGCCGGACAACGTTAGGCTGGTCTCAACCGCTCTATATTCTTCAGGTGTATAAAGTTATGTAGGTTAGACCATTTTTGCAAAAATATATTGACTATATCCTTGTTGCGTTCTTTTTCCTCCCCCCCCAAAGACTGGCACTTTAAGATCTTTTACGATGTTCCTCATTGGGTTTGCTCTAAAGTCTCGGTTCTTTTAAACAACTCCAAGAGGGTTGCATGTGAAACCTCCTGTGCGGGAACCTCATCGGGTTACACGTCTACGACATCCTCCTCCTCAGTGTCTAAGAGGTCCTTGTCTGTGTCTAAGTTCATTTGGGCAGTGTTTAGATCTATGTCGTCTGCTCCCAAATGCGGGTTATCTTCAGGACTGATCTATGGGATCGTCAAAGCACAATGGCAAGGTCTGGGTCACACCATGAGAACTACCAGTCTCGTGCATGCTCATCCATGTCTAAGAGGTCCTCATCCATGTCTAAGTTCATTTGGGCAGTGTTTAGATCTATGTCCTCGTCCGTGTCTAAGTTCATTTGGTCAGTGTTTAGATCTATGTCCTCGTCCGTGTCTAAGTTCATTTGGTCAGTGTTTAGATCTATGTCCTCGTCCATGTCTAAGTTCATTTGGGTAGTGTTTAGATCTATGTCCTCGTCCGTGTCTAAGTTCATTTGGGCAGTGTTTAGATCTATGTCATCTGCTCCCAAATGTGGGTCGTCTTTAGCCACTTACGGACTAATCTATGGGGTCGTCAAAGGACAATGGTAAGGTTTGGGTCGCAACATGAGAACTACCAGTCTTGTGCGTGCTCAGTTAGGTTGTCAACGACGAAGGACAAGTGGCCTCCATCTGACGTGCATGTATTTCTTGCCACATATGAGCAAGCTCCACTTATGTCAAGATGGAGAAAGGTGACAAGACCTTAGAAACACTCCCTAAGGGTCGGGGTTGGTGGGCTATCACTTGATGCCATGAGGGCAAATAATAAATTATGCAAAAAGAACGATGTAAAAATGAACACAAGTGTTGGATTACTAGATTCCTCGTCGTGAGAGTGTACTAGCCAAATGCGATGCCAATGTCGAGGACAAGCTACCTACATCGTCGTGGGATCACGGATGAGCTATGTCATTGTGGGTGCAGGCCTTTTTGAGTTCGATGAAAGCATGTGTCTATTAGGTGTGGCTAGTGCATGAGGCCACAAGGTTATCGCGCCTAGATCGTGGGTTTGATGTGCGAGTGGTGCTAGTGTGTAGATATTGGTCATCCACTCCATGGCAGCCTCTTGTTTGGATGTAGGTAGTCGAATGGTTGCCGCAAATATTAGTATGCTGCTCTATCTCCCCTTGCTGCAACATATGTGCTTGTCGGTGGGCTTTATGACATGCTACTGGCCGTTGTGTGCTTGTTGTCACACTTCTAGCCGGTGACACTGGTAGAGAGCACTAAAGCTCTTTACGCTGGATGGTGCTAGTCATGCTTGGCCACATAATGTTCCCGTCTGCCCAACGAATTAGTGCCCATCTAATGGTTGTTGTGTGGTGCCGTCTCGCTGCCATTGCTGATGCCCTTGCTGCTGTTGTGCTGCGGTGGCTGTCATGGCTAGCGGTGTTGCTAGCATTACCATTGTTGATGCACTTGTTGCTGCCGTTGGCTAGCGCTGTTGTGACAATCGAGCTTTCTACTCTTTGTTGGCGAGCTTAACATGCATAGCTGGTTTAGCTTACTTTGTAGGCTTTGTTGCTTAGTTTCTTGCTTAGCGCTTATTGTGCCTCCTTCATAAAACCAGAAGAGAAGCTTCTTCTCTCCACGCATTTGAAGCCCACCACACACTCGCTTTCTTCTCTGTCCACAATGTTATCCACACAGTGAAGGAAAAAAAGATCAGATTTTTAAGAAAAATCTTATCTTGTTTTTTTGAGCGAGGTCACGTGTGGAGGTCGTCCTTTGCACTCTGATAGTAATGTTACATTGCCTGCTAGGAAGACATCATAGCTAGAGAGGAGATAGAGCTCTTGTTCACCACCCAACAATAGAGGAATTGTGGATAAGCTCCACACTGCCGGGCTTATGTAGTGTCCTGTCGGCCCACATTTTCCCGGCCGCCCGTGGTGCTCCGACTCGAGTGCGTCACCCTTGAACCCTGGACACCCTCGCCAATCGCACTTCGATGATCGGGCTCCATGTTCGGTCAAGCCCTACATAACCTATTACAAGCTATGTGACTCTCTCTCTCTCTCTCTCTCTCTCTCTCTCTCTCTCTCTCTCTCAATTTCATGCTCTAGTTTGAAAAATGTTTGTGTTTTGTTTTTTGGATTAATGATAAGAAATATGTACCTTTAGAGATTGCTCTTTTGTGTAATGAGAGATAAGGTTGAGGACATGAGGTGTGAGAATATGATTTTATGTTGGGTCGAGTTGATTCATTTAAGTGATAGGATGGAGCCACATTGCTAAAATAACGACGAGAGTGTTGATTAACAAGCTTGGCTATGCTACATTGATGTGATGAAAATACTTGGATCAAATTAGTTGTACCATGGGAATAATGCCACTTTTGATTTAATTTAGAATATGTTTTTGCTTTGGTAATTTTTATTTATTTTAGAATATATATTTTTGCATTTAATCTCTCTCTCTCTCTCTCTCTCTCTCTCTCTCTCTCTCTCTCTCTCATGATATTTGTGATAGATAATATTGTCCTTTTTGCTATTAAAAAAATGTGTGTATGATAAAGGGATTATTTATATAAAATTTAAATATTAGATGTTGCTCTTTTGTGTTTTTGTTTTGTGTGGAGATGAGGTCGAGGACACAAGTTGTAAGGCTATGGCTATGATTCGGTGTTGAGTGGAAACAAGAAACAAGAAATGCTTGCTTCTTGTTTTATAATGAATCACATTCTTAGATGTGATCTCACCATGTGTAAATTAGGAACTTTGTTTGAAGGACCACATTTTGGACGAGACTCTTGCTCTGTGGGCTTGTGATGAGCTCATTGATGAAGTAGAAAATTTATAAACTCACCAAATAAGAATGGATGCAATCTCACCATATACTCAAATGAGCACATTGTATTTTTACATTGACAAACATATCCTTTAGGAAACTTGCTTGCCACCACTTGGTGCATAATTGCTTGGTGTATTAACAAACTGCCTCTTCCTAAATCCTTTTGGGTTGAGGTATTTAACACGGTTATATACATTCTTAACATAAGTGTAACACGTGCCATCAAAGACTCCATTATAGGCCTACTCGGGTAAGAACCTTTCGTTGCACACCTAAGAAACACCTAACACCTAAATCCTTTTGGGTTGAGGTATTTAACTGGTTGTATACATTCTTAACATAGTGCAATGCATGCCATTAAAGACTTCATTACTCGAGTAAAAGCCTTTAATTGCACACCTAAGAGACACCTAAGAGTTTTTGGGTTTGATTGTTATGTACATATTCTAGATGCTTAGACAACCAAATGCCAAAAGCCGTTCTTGGGTTGTAGTATGGAGTTGAAGGGATATCGACTCTATGACCCATAAGCAAAGAACATCATAGTGAGAACCGAGATGTGTTGTTCTGGGAACAACTATGTTGGATGAAGGTGGAGGAGCTTCCATCTTCTTCATTGTGTGCAACAACACAAAAAAAACACCACCTCCAGATGCATATAAACTTCCTCACATTTTAGACAAAGAACCAGAGCATGCTATGTCGTAAAAGGGTAATCCATTCCCTACGTGGCAAAGGAAACTTTTAGATGGAGCAAAATCTTAGACCATTGAGGATACGCCTCAAGATGTTTGTAGATCTAGAAGGATAGAGGAGGAAAATAGGGTTCGAGAGAATCTTATGAACTATGCTCTTATGTGTGAGGTTCAAGAAGCCACCACCCTTGCTGAAGCATAAGGGGACATGAATTAGATGGTAGCCATGTAAGTAGAACATGACTCCATCCTCAAAAACCACACTTACGATAGCCATGGTTGAGTAGCTCGAGCGCTCGTTGTCAGCATCCCTCAATTAAAACCCCCCCTCTATTAACTATCATGCTATGTTACATAGACCTAATGTGACCCCCCCCCTTTCCGAGTCACTTAAGATGGTAAGGAGATCGCTTCTATTTACATGCTAAGCACAACAACAATGCAACACTTGAGTTTCAAGGAAACCTTTTTATGATCAAGGGGTCATGGCATGGGGATAGAGGCATACTAGAAAGGATGACTTGTATCTCCTTGTCTAGTGCTTGCGTGTTTAAGGGGGGGGGGGAGAGAGACAGAGAGAGAGAGAGAGACAGAGAGAGAGAGAGATTTGCATCCTAATGTGCGTGTAGTAAGGAAGCATCGATGCACGCATTTCCTAGACAAACCAATGTAGGCTTGCACCTCATCTGAGAGAGAGAGAGAGAGAGAGAGAGAGAGAGAGAGAGAGAGAGAGAGAGAGAGAGAGAGAGAGAGAGGCTTGCGTCCTAATGCGAGTAAGCATCGATGCACGCACCTCCTAGACAAACCAATGTAGGCTTGTACCTCATCTACACCTACTCTTCATGAACTGCGAACCCTTCCACTCCATTGGCAACTTGTAAAAACAGAGAGAGAGAGAGAGAGAGAGAGAGAGAGAGAGAGAGAGAGAGAGAGAGAGAGAGAGAGAGAGAGAGAGTCCTAAACAACAACTCTCTTTGCAAATCCAACTCCCCTGGAAAGAGGGCATGGTATTTAGGATACATAGAGACATAATTTGCAGGTTGTAGCTCACTAGAGAGAGAGAGACCAAGAGAAAGATGCACATGGTGTTTACATGCTTGCCACATAAGAAAGGGAAGAGGGCATAGTATATAGGACACATAGCAACATAATTTGTAGGCTGCAGCTTAGTAGAGAGACAGAGAGACCAAGCACATGGTGTTTACATGCTTGCCACATAATAGAGGAAGATCCCTCGTATCATGACATACTTTTGTGATCAAACAAAACATGGAAGTTAATAATGAAAATTTCTTGCAGACTTTTTCAAGGTTTCAGATAATAATGAAACAAAATGTGGAGGTTAATAATTAATTTTTCCTATGAATTTTTCCAAGTTTTCAAACAGAGTTGCCTAATTATTTATTCCCGCCCCCAAAGTAGCGTCATGTCAATAGCGTCATGTCAAGAGTACTTTTAACCAAGTTACAAATACCCCTTTTCAAAAGGGTATTCTAAACAATAACTATATAGTGTTCATATTCTATAAACAATAACTATACTTATACAAACAATGAATACATACACCAAATCGAAAACTTTTAAAATAAAATTTGGGGAAAAAAACCTCCAGCCTTGATGACTGATTTTGTTTTAAATAATAACTATACTTAGCAAAACAACAAATACTAATAAAACAATTCAAAAACTTTTCAAAAACAAAAACTGCCAAGAGCTTTGACCGGACAATGGGAAATGGAGACAGTGTGCACCGAACGGAGCCTTTTGTCCGGCCTACGGTTGGTTTTAAAGGCACATGTTCAAATGAATATGTGCCACGAGGACAAGACGTCTAGGCTTCCCATTTCTCTGTAGAATTTTGCAGGTAGCCATTGCAGTTGGAGAAATTGTGAAGGATTTGTTCACCTAATTGTAACCCAAGATGTGGGCTGCGCAGTTTCCAGCTCACTTTGAGCCCAGCAGCATGTACACACATCCTGGGCCTAGGCCTTGCTGTTCTTCTCTCGCAACTGTCAACGATATGCCCGTTCATGGAAAGCCTAGAGATTTCTGTCGCAAATTTTGCTCGAATAATATCAGGTGTCAGGCAAGCCTCAGAGATGCCCATCATCCTCATAAGGCTAGCCCTTTCCAAATCCTGGGCCTCCCAGAAGACTGCACCGAAGAAGATATCAAAACTGCCTTTAGGGTTAAGGTCAGACCCCAAATTTACCCATCATTTTATTTTATTTCTTGCCCACCCACAAATAGATCTCGCAAAAACGTTTTTTTGATTTCACAAATACTATTACATATATACGCATGCACATCCATGAACGATGAAATACTCATACATATGTACATATAAAGTGTATGATGTATGTGTAGTATTATACAAGCACACATACATACATACTTGCACACATTCAGATATGTTCTTACGATACACACTCTCACACAATACATAGATACTTGCGTGTGTGTATGTATGTATGTATGTTGATGGATTAGAGCTTAGATTGCTGACTTCATTAGAATCAAAACAATGAAGGAAAACAATTTGTCATAACCTGAAATGATTCTTTCAGATAGATTTAGTGCTTTAATTTTAAGTTATATGCAGAAAATCTGCCATTATTTGCCAGTTATAATCACCAGTTTGGAGAATCTAGGAGGAACAGGCATTACAACATCCATTGAGCTTGAGCTTCCCCCCTGTGCACCTGTCCTTGTGCACCCCCCCCTGCCTCTTGCTCCCCCTTCGCTCTATCCTCCACCCACCGTCTCCATGGCCCTCACCTCCTACTACCACCCCTAGCCCTTCTTCCCCCAGCCTGTGTGCACCTGCCCTCTCCCGTGCCCTTGTCTCCTGCTGCCGCGCTTTGCTTTTGTGCTACCCCCCGCCTCCATCCTCGAATGCGCACCCTGCCGTACCTTCTCCATCCTCCTCGCCTTACTTCCCCTTGCCACTTTTGCACAACCCTACGCCGCCTCCTCTCCCAGCTGTGAGCGCTTCCCCTTTACGGCCTCCTGCGCTCATCTCCACCCCCTTCCACCTTCCGCTGCTTTCCACCTCCATTTCCCCTTCCACTTGCTGTCACCCTCCTTGCCAATCCGTCGTCCCCTTTTCTCTTGCTTCTTTCTCAGCGGGTTTTTGCCCTTTGAGGTTATTACCGATGCAAGTGGATTTGCAATTGGAGGAATTCTTATTCAGGATGGCTGACCTGTGGCTTATGAATCTCGAATGAGAGGAATTGTGCAGGTCATGACCTAGAACTTCTAGCCGTTACTCATGCATTGAAATTATGGAGACACTAGTTGCTTGGTCAAAGATTCAATTTGATGACAGACCATAAAAGTCTGAAATGGATATTTACCGAGATGGATCCCAACACGCGTCAAAGGAGATGGATGCAGACTTTGCAAGAGTTTGACTTTGAGATAAAGTACTGACCTGGGAAGGAGAATGTGGTTGACGCTCTTAGTCAAAAGGTTTCTTTGTTAGCAATAACTATGATCTCCAACGCATCGTTGCTGAAAGAGGAAGTTGGGATGGATGAGTTCGTCTTCACTGATTTGCAAGATTGTTGGGAGCCACCTAGCACGTGATCTGATTCGGGATCTAAAGATAGTCCGCATTGGCAAGCTTAGAAAAATCATGGACTTTCATTCTCTTGGGAACGGCTACTCCGAAGTGGAGTTTGATTCACCCATAGGTGGCTGATCTTGTGTGATGGAGCAGAGCCTCATTGCAATACGTAGCGCTTAGGCGTTTTTCGCTGGATGGCACCATGACTTTGACTGTGCATCCAACCCCTTCGCAGGTGCATCCAGCTTCCCCGTCATAGTCTGCTTCCCATGCCTCTGAAAGGAGTACCACCTCCTCATTTAGTCGAGTGGACAATCGATCAAATAGGTTTTGGAGTCCCCTCATATTGTCACCTTGGTGGTAACTAGGGCAATAGGGATTCCGTCCATTCGGGTATGCATATTCTTTCCGGAGGCTCTCCTTCAGGACATTGTACTCCCCAGCCTCCATGAGGGCCCGTTTATGCAGAGGGTTGAGTTTTTAGGTTTCCTTGGACAATCTTTCATTTGTAGACAGATGGGGCACTTGGCTAGAGCTTGTCCTCACCATTAGGGCCGCAGAGGACAACCCTCGGTCTCTCACTAGGATTCGTCCCGTGCTCCCTGTGTAGGAGTGGAGGAGTTAGACGGTTGGCCCCATCCCTCTCTTCAGCCCGGTAAGCGCGAGTTTGGTCGGCCTGATTTGCGGCTGGTCACCCGTCTCCCCAATGCCAGAGGCACAACATGGTGAGAACGCTGGCTGTTGGCAGCCAGTCCGACGGCCACACCGGTGGCAATACCCTTCTCTGCAAGGGTGTCGAGAGCCAGACAGGTGGGCCTCTTGAGGCAATCGTTCTTACTCGTAAGTATTATGAGCATTTGCACAGGACCTGGATCTTGGCGATGTGGCAATCCCACTTATCTTGCAAGAGGTCCCAGCTCCCTTTGTCCAAATTCTTGTTTTCCCGAGGATCTTGAGCATGCAATTTCCCCCCTCCCCTTTCTATTGAGATTCCCCTTCCCGCTTCCCCTTGTCCCAACTCCAATCTCCCCCCCCTCCCCTTCATGCTTGTTGCTCTCGCACAATGCCTATAAAAAGTAGGTAGATGCCAAGAATGGCACTCTGAAAACCAAGGAAGAATTCTGCCATGCAACAAAAATAGAGTTGTTAATTACCATTGAAGAAGTGTGCACATGTAGAACACTTGTGCCTATGTGCTAGGGTTTTCTAGAGATAAAAGAAAGGTGTGATGGAATCACACACACAACACACACACGAGTCCTAAACTACAACATTGCGTTATGTACAAGAAAGAGAAGTAATACAATTGAAATTCAAGTATTGCTATCGAGTAGAACGTGGTCAGATTTTTCTATACCTTTTCACTCTCTTTCCATTCTTGACTAGACTGGGTCTCAGGTCAGCCACATGTACCCGACTGCCACATCATTAGTGCCACGTGTCAAGTGCGTTGTCCAACTCTGTTTGATGGTTGCTACTGATGTCAGCTGTGCCCCACATACTCGTAGGTGTGTCACATTCTCCCCTACTTGCATCTTAGCTATGCTCAGTGGCATGGCCTCTTAATAAGCTCTCAACTAAGGGCGAGAGTTATCCATGAATTGATCCTTATCAAACCAGACTGCCTTGCTGGATTGGGTAGCCCTTGAACTTGAGGAGATACTAGAGTTGCTTTCGACAAGAACCCCTCTTGTACTCGTGCAAAACAACATGCTCCGGTATTAAGACCTCTGCAATCGTTTATCATCCACCAATTTTGGTTCATTCTCATCCGGCAGAGCGCTAAGCTCTAGTCCATGATACTATACAAGGTTGCTTCAATGAAACACCGGATGCATCCTCCGGTGGCTCGGTAACTCTAGCTTGAAGACTACATCACTTAGCTTCTTGATAATCTTGAATGGGCCTTTCTTCTTTGGAGCTAGTTTGGAAGCAACTTCCCCGAACGTTTTAAGCCTCTACTTCATGATCTTCAAATAAGCCCAATCTCCTTCTTTGAAGGTACTATCTCGACGATGTTTGTCAGCCTCACAGACTTGCTTTGCTTGCACCTTTCTCGTATTTTTCCCGAACTTGTCTTGATAGTTGGTTCAAATCCTGAACTACCTAGTGTGCACCATAGTTTCCTATGGAAGTTTTGAGAGCTTGGATCATTGGGTTAATAAACGACGTCCATATACCATCTCAAAGAAAGTTTTCTTGGTCGATGCTTGTGTGAGAATATGTGAATATGAAGCGGAAGCAAGTAGAGATCAAATAAGAGAAAGTAGATAGCCAAGATTGATCCAACACTTAGCCAAGAACTGAAAATATTGAATTATAAATGAACAATGTCCATGCTTATATACATATCTGTAGAGCTAGTTGACTGGAGCAAAAGAGCTACTAGTTTGGACAAATGGTCAAATGCCTAAAAAATACCTAAAACTAAGCTATAAAATAGCTGAAAAATATGATGCCGCTTTTGGAGGAGAGGACATCCTGAAAAGTCCAAGCTTCATATGGTTCGCATGCGCTTGAAGGATGCCGCCTTGAATTGGTGGCTAAAGGTGGTGCAAGAAGGAACTGAGCCGAAGACATGGACCGACTTCAAGGTTATGTTCAACAAGAAGTTTCTACCTGCAACCTTTGAAGCGGATGTGTAAAAAGAGTGGGATGTGGTAAAATAGAAAGTCGGTGAGAATGTGGCAACTTATCTTAACAACTTTTCAGCTGTTTCATTGAACTTTACTGCTTGTGATCCTATTCCACCGCTAATGGATATGCATAAGTTTGTGAATGGACTTCAACCTAAGCTTATGCAAGTAGTGTATATGGCTGGTCTGAAATCTTTGGAGGAAGCCCAAGACAAAGCTTTGCAAGCTGAGGCTTTGCACATGGCTTGGATGGTGGGCAAGACGAAGAATACAACGGGGATCCACTTGGAAAGAAGAAGTTTAAAGTCGGATCCCAATCGAGAACCGAGCCTCAAGAGAAGAAGGATAGGAGTGGGGACAAACCTCCACTCTTTCGAAGGAAATTGTCCCACAAGTAACTTGAGGAATATGTCAAGGAAGGTAAGTGTTTTGAATGTGGAAAGAAGGGACACATGGCTGCAAAATGTCTCGACAAGCCAAGCCAAAGCAAAAAGCCAAGCCGCCTCAAACCAACGCATTACCAGAGTAACTTCAACATCAAGATGATACACCACCAAAAAGAAGGCAACTTTTCAAGGCTTGGGGCAAAGTGGCTAACCAACCAGTGCTTATTCATTTTGATAGCGGTGATACTCATCACTATATCCATCCTCGAGTGGTGGAAGCTTTGAACCTCACTCCAGAGAGGTTTGGAGCTCCTATTTTTGCAGGTGCCACTTTCGAGGGAATGTCAGCGGAAGTGACCCTATCTTGGGGAAGCTTTGTTTACAGGTTGGGGATTATGTGGATCATGAGAATTTTGTTGTTGGTAAAGTTGGACATTGTGATGTAATTTTGGGTATGCCTTGATTGATCCAGCCATTGATTGGATTGGAAACAAGATAAGATTTCCTTTTAAAGGCAAAAATGTAACTTTTGATGTAGGAGTTGAGGGGAATTCCATTTCTCTCATTAGTCATGCACAGGTTCCTAAAGCAATAAAGCAATCTATTTCCTCGTACTTGATTTATGTCAGGGATCCTAAGAAATCCAAGAGTGAGGAACGACTCCCAACTCTTGATCATGAAAGGAAAGATTTCCTAAAGAAATATGAAGATTGTTTTGCAGATTTTCTACTAGGAGTTACCTCCGGAGAGACAAGAAGATCATTAGATTGACATCATGCTAGGAAATTCACCTCCCAACCGACCTCCTTATCGTATGAGTTGGGCACAACAGGAGGAGATTATGAAGCAAGTGAATGAGGTATTGGAGAAGGGTTTGATTAGACCTAGTCTATCACTTTTTTGTTCTCTAGTTTTATTGGTTCAGAAAAAGAATGGGTTTGTTGGCGTATGTGCATTGATTACAGGGCTCTTAACAAGATCACTGTGAAGAACAGGTTTCCTATTCCTAGGATTGATGACATCCTAGACAGATTTGATGGAGCCACCATCTTTAGCAGGATTGTGCTAGAGTATATTCACAAGACCGCATTTAGGACAACATTTGGACTTTATGAGTATTTGGTGATGCCTTTTGGTCTTACCAATTCCCCGGCTACCTTCAACCAAACGATGGAAAGAATCTTTTGACCACAGAGAATGTTTGCTGCAACTTTCTTTGATAATATTATTGTGCATTCTAAGAATGAGAAAGAGCATCGAAAGCACTTGAATATTGTGTTTCAAGAATTGCGGAAGCACAAGTTGTATGTGAATGGCAAGAAGAGTGAATTCTTTTTGTCAGAAATTCTCTACTTGGGTCACATAGTGCCCAAGGAAGGGGTCAAGATGGATCGAGACAAAGTCAAGTCTATTATGGAATGGCTAGAGTTAACTAGTGTGCATGTAGTTCGAAGTTTCCTTGGTTTATACTCTTATTACAAGAAGTTCATCAAGTGGTTTGTAGTGGTGCTAGTCCGTTGCATGACTTGACAAAGAAAGCCCGTGGGATTTTGGTGGACCAAAGCTGAAAAAGAATCCTTTGAAGCATTGAAATTTAATGCTAGCAAAGGACTGGTGTTGATTGTTCTGGATTTGTCAAAGCCTTTTGTGGTCGAATGTGATGTCTTAGCAGATTGCATTGGAGCAGTTCTGAACCAAGAGGACCATGCTGTGGCCTATGAAAGTCCAAGACTCCAAGGAGCGGAAAAGACCGCACCCACATATGAGAAAGTATTGATGGCTATCATTCATGCATTGAAGATGTGGAAGCATTATCTTATGGGTGTTGAGTTTGTTATTAAAACGGATCATCAAAGTCTTAGGTACTTGTCTCAACCTAAGATATCCGAAAAGCATATAAGGTGGGCTAGTTATTTGGCCCAATTTCATTTCCAAATTATACATACTCATGGAAAGGCAACAAGGTAGCAGATGCATTATCTTGGAGACCCATGAGCCATGCGGTTTCTATGGGTTACAATATGGATTTCACTTTGATGAAAGATCTTTATGCTATGGATGAAGACTTCAAGGATACATGGAATAGATTGCAGAACGGAGATTTGGTGATCTCCTATGTCATCAAGGAGGGTCTCCTTATGATACAAACCTAGTTATGTGTGACAAAGGATTTGAGGCCAAAAGTGATGGAAGAATGCCATGCTTCACCCTACATGAGACATAGAGGCATCTTGACTACAACTCAAGCTTTGGAAAGCTACTTTTATTGGCCTAGCATGAGAAAGGATATTGAGCAATATGTTCCAGAATGTTTGGTTTGTTAGAAGGTCAAATTTGATCGACAAAAGCCAGCAGGACTATTGCAACCATTGCCGATTCTGAATGTTCCATGGGAGAGTATTGCTATGGATTTTATCTTTGGATTACCAAAGTTAGAAAATGGAAATGATGGTATATGGACTATTATTAATAGATTCAGTAAGCCAGCCCACTTTATTCTAGTGAAGAAGACCATTCACACAGAGCATATGGCGAGATTGTTTATTCAACAGATTTTCAAGCACCATGGATTGCCCAAGTCCATTGTGGGGGATAGAGATCCTCGAACTACCAGTTTCTTTTGGAGAGCTCTTTTTAACAATATGGCGACAAAGCTGAATTTCTCTTCGGCTTATCATCCTTAAACTGACGGACAAAGTGAGATTGCAAACCTCACCATCTTGGATATGCTAAAGTGTTATGCTCTCGAAGCAAAGGATCAATGGGAGAAGTATTTGCTTTTTGTTGAGTATGCTTACAACAACACCATTCATTCATCTACAGGCAAACCTTCTTTTGAGATTATCTATGGCAAATCATTGTTGTTGCCCTGCTTAGAACTAAGGAAGAGATCTTCCATGCGGATGAGTTTGTTCGAGACTTGGATACAGCTTTTGCATAGGTTTGAAAGGCTATTGAGACATCTCAAGCCAAGCAAAAGAAAGGTGCAGATAAGGATAGAAGGAAGGTCTCATTTGAAGAAGGGAATTGGGTCTTGTTGAGATTCGAGAAAGCAAGGCTTAGGAAGTTTAAAGCCACGGAGCAGAAGGACCCAAAGCTTGCTTCTAGGTATTATGGACCTTTTTAGATCACAAAGAAGATCAACGATGTATATTATTGGTTGGACCTTCCAGATCATTAGAGGATACATAATGCCTTCCATGTGAGTTTGTTGAAACCATTTACAGGACCACCCCCATAGGAGCCCGTATTGGAGGATCCACCAGAGATGGAAGAGCAAGAAGAGATTTTGCAACTAGAATAAATTGTGTTTCATTCTGCGAGAAAAAGAGGAAAGACAGTGGTCAGACAGTTCCTCCTGCATTGTCACAAGGAATGGTAACGGGGGACGGGGACGGGATGGGGGACGGCCATAAGTAGGGAACGGGGATGGGGGAGGGAACGACACTCAAAAAATACTTTTTTTTTAAAGTTTTTCTACTCTACACTTATTCTACTTTGGAAGTACATCAAAATGAGCACAAATTTACATAAAATGGTAAGCTTTTGAGTCATATTAACAAAATACGCCAATCAAAGAGTGAAGGCGTTGACGGTTGATTGTATTAATAATTAAGTAGATACAAAATGAGAGAGAGAAAGAAAGAAAGAAAGCTGTATTAACGTCTACTAGAGAGAGAGAGAGAGAGAGAGAGAGAGAGAGAGAGAGAGAGAGAGAGCCTATGTGAGGATTATGTTATTAATCTTGCATATTGTGTACTAATTACTACTTAAGTAATTAACTTAGAACAAGAACCTTCAGGAGAACACTTGAGAGAAGATTGAATTGACTTCTTGTTATTAAACTGAGTACAATAGGTCTCTTATATAGGAGATGAAGAGACACATTTGAAGAGGCATGTCCTTTGATGAAAGGACATGACCTTAGACGAAAGGGTACAACTTTTAGGCTAAGGGATGTGTCTAGTCGATGTAGAGGCACAACCATTCATTAAGGGATACAACCATTCGTCGAAGAGATGTGGCTATTCGATGAAGAGGTACATCCTTTGACGAAGAGTCACAACCAGTCAAGGGTAGGGGTTCCCTTTGGCTGGTAACTCTTTGCATCTGCAACAGTAATCAGCAATGAAGAGAGAATCTGATACATAAACACGTCACAATCGTGACATTCCCTCCCATTTAAAATAAAACCCATGTGTCAAATGATAGACATCCGTTTGTCGAAGAACTCCTGAAGAAGGTTAGGGTATTGCTGCATTTCTTCATCTGTTTGCCAAGTGGAATCAGACTCATCCAAGTCCATCCACTTCACAAGAAATTGTGTAGTCAACTTTCTTCTTGTTTCCTTCTGTCTTACGTCAAGTATTACTTCTGGAACAAGGATAATATGGTCATCTTCAATTTCTGGTACATATGAAGATAAGTCTGGAACAGGCGAATCTCCTTGAATATACTGTTTGAGCCAAGAAATGTGAAAAGTCGGATGAATCTTTCCCCATGACGGTGGAAGTTCCAACTTGTAACTGACAGCTGAATTTTTCTTAAGAATCTTGAAAGGCCCATAGAAGCGAGGTCGTAACTTTGGAAAAACTGATTTCACTGTTTTGTAGCGGTGAGGTGCCACATATAATAAGACCAAATCTCCTTCTTGAAATTCTGCATGTCGACGATGCTTGTTGGCCTGTTTTTGATATTTTTGTTGCACATGGACCGATTTATCTCGAACTTGTACAAGCACATCTTGCATCTCCTGAACCAATTGATCTGCCAACGCCACTTTGTGTTGTAAAACAAAGTTTGTAGGCACAAGAGGAGTATGTTCATATGCTGCTTGAAATGGAGTTAATCCAATTGCTGAATGATGGGAATTATTATAAGCAAATTCCACGAGTGGTAAATAATCTTCCCATGATGCCAGACGGAATTGAATGTAATGTCGAATCATTTCCTCCAAAATCTGATTGACTCTTTCAGTCTGTCCATCTGTTTGAGGATGATAGGCTGAACTGAATAACAAATTCGTGCCAAGAGATTTGAACAAAGACGTCCAAAAATGTCCAGTGAACTTTGGATCTCTGTCAGAGATGATGGTCTTTGGCAAACCATGCAATTTGAAGACATGTTTCACGAATAATGACGCCACATCTAGGGCTGAAGCAGCTTTCTTGCAAGGAATGAAATGTGCCATTTTGGAAAATCGATCAACCACCACAAGAATCTGAGCATTGCCTTTGGATGAACGAGGCAAGGTGGTGATAAAATCCATACTGATACTTTCCCACCTCTCATTGGGAACTGGCAATGGTTGAAGTAACCCTTGAGAAAGTTGTCGAGAGGCTTTCATTGTTTGACATGAATGACAAGCTTTGACAAATTTGATAACATCTTGCTGCATCTGAGGCCAGAAGTATGTAGCAGACAAAAGTCGATATGTCTTGTTGATACCAGGGTGAGCAGCATAAGGGACTTCATGATGTTCTTGAATAAGAATCTTCCGCAATGAAGTATTGTGAGGCACACAAATGCGGTCAGAGAAGAACAGCAACTCATCCATGATAATATAGGCTACAAACATGTTCATTTCTGCAGGACTGGGATTAGAAGATTTGAGAGCACGGAACGCATCTCCAAAATCTCTATCCGTCAAATATTCATTTTTGAAACAAGCAGGGATTTCCATTTGCACATCTGTGATGGCAAAATTGATGGCTCGAGGCATGCGACTTCAGGCATCTGCAACCACATTCTGAAGACCAGGAACATACTGAATAATCATGTGGAAATTAGCCAAGAATTCAACCCATCTGCCTTGTCGAGAGTTCATAACAGGCTGAGTGAAAATATACGTCAGAGATTGATGATCTGTACGTACAACTGAATCTGCTCCAAGAAGATAATGTCTCCATGTTCGATAAGCATGTACGATTGCCAAAAACTCCTTATCATACACAGGATACCTGCTTTGAATGGCTGAAAACTTTCTGCTGTCAAAAGCAATGACACGATCATTCTGCATCAAAACTCCACCAGAAGCACGATCTGAGGCATCTGTCATTACATCAAAGGGCTGAGTGGGATCTGCAATGACCAAGACCGGGGTTGTCGTCAAGGCATGCTTGAGATCATTGAAGGATTGCTCAGCTTCCGAAGACCACTGAAGTTTGTCCAGCTTTGTCAGTTCTGTCAAAGGGGCAGCAATCTCCGAAAATCTATGCACCTTGTTGTGATAAAAGTTAGCAAGTCCCAAGAAAGATTGAACATCTGAAATGGTGAGAGGCAAAGGCCAATCCACAATCGCCTGAATCTTCTTAGGATCTACTGCAATCCCATTAGCAGAAATGATGTGACCAAGATATTCCACATGGTTTTTGAAAAATTCGCTCTTCTTTTTGTTGATGTACAGCACATTGTTGCGTAGTACTTCAAAGACTATCTGTAAATGCTCTTTGTGATCGACCATAGATCGGCTAAAAACCAGAATATCATCAAGGTAAACGATCACGAACTTATCCAAGTATGGCCCAAAAATTTCATTCATCAGGGTCATGAAAGTGGCCGGGGCATTGGTTAACCCAAAAGGCATGACCAAGAATTCATAATGGCCATATTTTGTCCGAAAGGCTGTCTTGTATTCATCACCATTACGGATACGAATTTGATGATAGCCGGACTTTAAATCAATCTTGGAAAACACCTTAGCACCAAGGAGTTGGTCGAACAATTCATCGATGCGAGGTAAAGGAAATTTGTTCTTGATTGTCAGCTTGTTGAGAGCACGGTAATCAATGCAAAGTCGCATTGATCCATCCTTCTTCTTGACAAGTAAAACCGGGGCTCCGAAGGGACTTTTGCTGGGACGGATGTGACCTTTGTCCAGCAACTCCTGTAATTGCTTTTGTATCTCCTGAGATTCAGAGTAAGAAACACGGTATGGAGCTCGGGTTGGAGGAGGTTGACCTGGGATAAGATCAATCGGGTGATCCACAGGACGACGAGGCAATGTCGTCGGAAGATCATTCGGAAACAAATCCTGAAAAGGCTTGAAGAAGGGTTGCTCCAAGTAAGCAGTAGTTGATGACGAGGCTTGAGATTGCTCACTGGTTTCTGCTTCAATCTCCTGTAACATGACCAAGGATGTTGCACTGTCACGTTTGCGAACGAGACGTTTGACTTGCAGGGCAGAAACAATGGTGATGGGTTTGGCACTGAAAAGGCCATGAAGTTCCAGCTCTCGACCATTATGATATAATTGGATTGAATGGGAACGAAAGCTGATCACCGGATCATATCGATACAGCCAAGATTGTCCCAATATCATGTCATAATGTGACAACGGCATCACTGAAAAATTAAGGTGATCCTGGTAATCTTGAATCTGGAACTGGAGCTGTTGCACCTTTTGGTTACAATTAAGGAAGGAACCATCAGCAAGCTCCACTTGAAAAGCATCCACAAAATGTCGGGTCTGTAGGCGAAGCTTATGAACCAAAGAAGTGCCCACAAAATTAGTGGAACAGCCACTGTCCACCAGCACATTGATGGGATGGTTGCCAATGAAGCCAAGAAGACTAAGGACCTGTTTGGAAAGATTCACCGGAACAGGGTTGGTACTTTGGCCATTAAGCATCAGGGTACTGACAAACTCCGAAACGCGAACAGAACAAGCCATCTATTTGTTCTTGTCTTTCACAAGAGGCGGGTCATGATCAGCATGGTGACAACTGTCCACCTGAGAATTGCGCCGAGTGTTGGAGGGTTTAGGACGCTGAGGGCATTCATACCACCGGTGATCGCCAGAACAAATTGTGCAGAGGCCTGGGCGACTAGGTTGGGATGAAGGGGCAGTTGATGAAGAGGTTTGCTGTCCTGAAGAGGGTTCTCGCTTGAAATTGCGCCGATCATTGTTGCGACGGTCCTGTCGAGACCGATCTCGGTTTTTGCTGCTGCCAGAGGATTCGGTCTGAGAGGATCCTGCATTTGACGCGGAAGTTTGCCCATAAAAGTGCGGCCGGAAGGATTGTTGTCCAGAATATGGTCACCGAGAGTTGGGTTGTCCAGAATTAGGACGCTGGGGTTGGCTAGTCCCATTGGATCGATTCCGCTGGAAGGAACGGGCGCCAGAGGAAAAGTTCCTGGGAGGACGCCGGTAATCACTGATGCGCTCGACATACGAGATTGCTTCATCCAGGGTGGCAGGATTATACTTATGGACTTCGTCTTGGATTGTGGGTTCAAGCCCGTCAATGAAGCTGTGAAGCTGGTCAGAGGGGCTGAGTCTCTCTATCTCCAGAGCCAATTTTTGAAACTCTGAGATGTACGCGGCCACGGAGCCAGTTTGACTCAGGCGGCGGAGAGAAGACCTGGCATGAAAATTCGCATTTGCAGGCTCAAAAGCCTTGCGAAGAGCACGCCGGAATTTATCCCACGTTGGAGTAGACTTGCCATCTGCAATCTTGCGTCGCCACCAGAGGAAGGCGGTATCCTTCAAGAGGGTACTGGCCAATGCCACCTTTTTGTTCTCGGGCAATTCAGTATTCGAGAAATAAACCTCCATTTTGTAGAGCCAATGATCGATTAACTGCTTATCACGGCGGCCATTGTAGGGCTCAGGTAACTTGATGTCCATCTTTCGTGTTTGTGCTGTGGTCATTAATTTATATAAAAGTTTAAGTTCAACATTGTCTACCTCGGCAGTCCGATCGAGAGGAGTTAAGGGATCGTCCTGCTGGCCCACCGAGGATGATGATGATGAATGTGGAGAATGCGAACGATGCGCTCGCTGTGACTTCCTGGATCCCTCGCGCTGATGTTGGTGCCGCTGCTGCATGTCTTCCATCTGGGATCTCATTGATGCCATTCCGTCGAAAAATGCCTTTTGCAAGTCCTCCATCTGTTGTTGGAGAGTAGTCATTAGCAAGGCTTCCATCTGAGGATCGGCGGGTGGCACGTTGTCGTGCGAAGTCGACATCTGGAGCACTCAGAGAGAGTACTGTGGTGAAGCAGGAAAGGTCCACCCGAAATGTAGAATGGAAGGAACAGCTGCTGGAGAGGCAGTAATAGGATCCTCGTACGCGAAGTCGGGGTCTTCCACTTCGTCGGGATCGTCCTCCGAAGTTACTGCATCGGCTTTCTCCAAAGAACTGGGCACTGGAGATAATGGAGTATAGTCGGGGACGAAGATCTCGCAGTAAAATGTCATAGGAGGGCGCGTGGAGGAGATATTGCGTAAGCCATCCACACTGCACTCTGGAAGAAAGTGTGCCAACTGCGGGTACCGTGATAGAAAATACTCGAAATGAGTAAGATGCAGTGGCTCGCAGGTGAGGAAAATAGTCCATATCGCCCAAGTGTCGGGTTCGGTCACATGCGGGCTGCTGACATTAATGCGGTACACCTGAGAGGCCGGGGATGCTGAGATAGGAGAGGCCGAAATACTTGGAATCCACCCAACATCGGCGGGTAGTGGCACTGATTCCGGAGTGAGGGCACGAGGAGGGCTGTGTTAGGGAAGAACAGCCTCGGGGATCTCGTCGATGTAACTCAGGTAAGAGATGTGCATGTCGAGTTCCTCCGGGAAGTTGTCCATGAAGCATGCACGTAGAGGGCGAGAGCACACAAGGTATGTGGTGTGGGCAAAGCCAGGAAAACCCACGAATAGCCAGGAAGAAGGGCGCCTATTCGGTGGAGAGGAGGAGGCGAGTAAGAAATAGGCGACATCCTGACAGCTGGGTGGTGGTTTCCGAGTCGCCCACGGTGGCTGTTCACACCAGCAAATCCCAGCGCACGCCCAGCGGGTTACGCATGCCTGTTGGGTGCTTTTTTTTTTTTGAATTCCACGTGGCAGTACACGTATTAATGTTGTGGATTGTTTTTTTTTTTTTGAAGGTTGACGCTTCGAAGGCCGTCGCCGATTGGAGGTGCGAAGGTGACGCTTCGAAGGGCTGAATCGCCGACTGAATCGCTTCGAACAGGGCTGAATCGCCGACTGTGAGTCGCCTCGAACAGTGTGCCACCAGCGGTCGCTGAATATATTAAGGCGGCTCACAACTGGCCGCCACGCTCAGCAATCAAGAGCGCACGTTGGCAGCAACCAAGGCAAAGAGAGGGGGGGGGTCCATATTCAGCAGCGAAGGGGGCAGTTCCTGCCATGTTGCGAACGCCACCGGTCAGCAGGGAGGGAGGGTATTCCGGAAATACAGCAGGGGGTCCCTCTCTGCTATACACACAATACGTGTATATGGGTGTGAGACCTTGTGTACTTGTTTACATTACTACGAGCAAGGATTCACGCCAAGTCCACCATCGCTCTGCTTCTTCCATACAACACCGAGAGGAGAGGTGGATGAGGGAGTGCCGCGGAGAGGGTGAGGGCTTCACAACCCACGGGTAGGAAAAAATTTTGCTCTGATACCACTGTGAGGATTTTTTTTTTTTCCCGAGAAAAGATCCTTTCATTAGTTATATAAGAACGCCCGTAGGGCTACAAAAGATCTCTCCTGCTCCTAAGAGAGATAGAGCAGCGAATACATCATGGCAGCCCGGGAGACTCTCCCTAGGTGCTACAAAATACAAGCATCAGCACAAAGAATTGAGCGGCTAAATCATACAATAGGGGGGGGGAAGAGCCAAACAGGTGGCCTGTAGTGCCAACGGGGGGATCTCGTGTGTAAGGTGTAGAAAGGGCCACAGCGCCAAGTGGTGTGAAAGGCCTGGCGCCGTAAGATCGCCTCACCCGAGTCTCCCCGGATGCGGTCGTACTGTCCTCGCAGGGTGTGGATCAACTCCTGCCAAATCCCCCGTAGAGTCTCTGCTGGTGGCTCCAATCTCCCCTCAAAGGCCGTAAAGCACCGGGCCCTCCAGGTGAACCAGATGGTGAGGCTGCTGAGGAGCTCCCATCGTAAATCCCTCTCCTGTGTCCAGCTGGCGGACGAGAAATCCGGTGCCGGAACCAGGCGAGGCTGGCCCCTAATAAATGTGATGGCCTGACTGCCCTGCTCCATCTCATAGCCCAAAGCAGGCCCTGACGAAGTCGACCAAGCAGCGGCACCCCACGTAAACATACCCTCTGGAGAGAGGGGGGCCAGAATACGCAGCATCCGCAGCCAAATCTGCTGTGCCTGAGGGCAGTCCCAAAGGCAATGTCTTTGTGTCTCCATAGGGTGGTCGCATCGGACGCAGGCCGCCGGAAGACCGCTGTAAACAAGCCAAGTGCCAACTGCTGAGCCCCTGTGGGCAACCAGCCACTGAAAAGCCGAGATCCTGCGGGCCTGCCGACTAGCCCAGAGCTGAGCCCAGAAATCCTCCAGGAACTCCTGTGAGAGTCCCTGTAGTCGCCAATGCCCAGCTGCCGCTGGAGAAACCGTCCTCCTCGCCGTCAAAATATGCCGCCCCAGCCGAACAGTATACTGGAAAAAGGTGATCTCTGTGGCCTCAAGGGATGCATAAGGATCATGCCACTCGTACTCCCCGGGGTCCCACTGTAGCCGGGCCAAGGGGCGCGTTGCATATGCCCATATGCGCCAATCCGGGAGCACATCAGCAAGGTCGGGGTCAATATGCCACTTCCGAGAAGCGGCGGCCACTACCCGAATTCTCTGAAAGGTGCACTCTGCAACCAAAGGCGACTCCACCTCCACTCTCTGTAGTCTGCCCTCATCCTGAATCTCATAGTAGAGGCATCTGCCATCCTCAGTGCTAGCTCTGACAGCAATCAGGATCTCCAACTGTGTAAAGGCTCCCATCCACCGTGGGGCTACTGGCTCGAGAGGCGTGAACCACTCCTCTGTGAGTGCCTCTTGTATATCATCCCTCATAATCAACCCTCCTCTGAAGTGACTCAGCCTCTCCACCTGGATCTCCTCTGGTAGACTGCAGAAAGCCTGCCAGTCTCCAAAACTACGAGCTGGGCCTGCGGCTAAAGGTCCCCAGGCTAGACGAGGCCGAGAACCCAGCATATGACCCTGCTCCGTGCGAACCGCTGGGCTCCAGATGAGCGGCTGTCTGGCCCGCTCCTCAACACAAGAAGGAGGCCGCTGAGAGAGCCCCGGTCTCAGCAGCTCCCAAGCTCTCAGGATACTCAAAGCAAATCTGTCCTCCCATCCTCTGCTGAGGCCTGTCCTCCTCATCTCTATGAAGATCCAGCGAATCTCTGGTGCCCAAGTACCCCCTGCTGGGGGCGCCCGAGCCTGCAGTCGCTGCAAGAGGAGCTCTTTCCAAGGCTCAGCACCTGGAAGCAACCCCCGAACAATAAGCTTCCCCAATAAGGCTCTACTCTGATCGATTGGATCTATAATGCCCAAACCGCCCTGAGCCAGCGGAAGTGTAATAACTGCCCATGCAACCTTTGCCCGAGCTGGCTGACCGTCCCTCCCGGACCACAGAAAGTTCCTGATCAGCCTCTGTACCTGGCTGATGCAAGAGCTCGAGAAAATCCAGCAAGACGTAATGTACCACATGGTCGCTAATAGCACCTGATTTGCCACCACCACCCTCCCAGCCAAGGATAGTCGAGCTGTACTCCAATACAATAGCTTCTTCCGAATGCTCAGAAGAAGCGGGGCAATTTGCTGCTCAGGTGACAAATCTAGGCCAATCTGGCATCCCAAATACCGCACTGCTGTGCCTGGAGGAATCCATCTAAAACCGGGGTCCGGGCTCCATGCCGGAGTGGGAGCACTACTGATCCAAAAGGCCACTGTCTTGCGCCAATTGATCAGTGCTCCCGAAGCTGCACTAAAACCTGGAGCGACTGCTCAGCCCGAATAAGATTGGCCTCATGGCCATGCAAAAATAAGCCCGTGTCGTCTGCAAACTCAGCATCAAGTAGGTCCTCCCCCCGGACTGGAAGCTGCAGTCCTCTCAAACCAACCTCTTCTACCGTCAAATACATACTCATAGCCTCCGCAAAGAAGAGAAAAAGGAAAGGGGCGAGAGGACACCCCTGACGGACTGATCTGGTCAGCTCAAAACTCGGCCCCCGTCCTCCTGCAATCAGCACCTGGCTGCGAGCTGTGGAATACAGAGCTGCCACCCCTCTGATCCATCCTGGCTCAAAGCCCAGGCGAAGCATAGTGCCCTCCAAGAAACCCCAATCAACTCTATCGTATACCTTCTCAAAATCGAGAAGCATCACGACCAAGTCCTCGCCAAGAAATCTAGCTCGGGCCGTCGCCTCCCAGAAAGTAAAGATGTTGTCAAGGATACTGCGCTCCTTGACAAATCCTGTCTGAGTAGCATGAATCAACTCCCCCAGGAAGGGCTGGATCCTCAAACTCAAGGCCTTTGCTAAGACCTTGTAGACAGTATTGAGGATCGTGATAGGCCTCCAATGCCGAATGTCATCTGATACTCCCTCCCCCTTGGGGATAAGATAGATCAAGCCCTCTGAAAAGCTCTGCGGCATCACCCCAGTGTCCAAAACATGCTGAAAGCCCCTGCGGAGGCCTGGCCCCAAAAGGTCCCAATAGCGCATAAAAAAGGCCGGCGTCAGTCCGTCCTCCCCTGGGCAACTATGTTGCGGCAGGACCCTCAAGGCCTCGGCAAGCTCAATCTCTGACAGAGGCGCACCTAGAACTGTACGCATATGGTCTGTGACCCTCCTCTGCACATGGGCCCACACAGTCTGTCTGCAAACATCTCGATCCTCAGTGGCTGGCTCCGCTAAAAGCAGGTCACTATAAAATGCAGTAGCAATGGCTCTGATCCCCCCGAGCTTAGTAGCTACCAATCCATCCGGTCTACCGAGCTGGCGAACTCCTGCTCGCGCATGACGGGGTCCAGTGATCTCAAAAAACTCTCCAGTCACTCTATCACCAAGCTGCGTCCACTGAGAGGCCTGACGACGATAGTAAAACTCATGTCTCTGCTCCTCTACCTCTCTAACCTCCTGGCGTGCCTGGCTCAGCTGGGACGCCACCCACTCACATGCAGGCTGCTGCTCCTGAAGGCGCTGTAGCGAAGCAAGGCTGCGTCTCAGCCGTTGCTCCCGCTCGCGAATCTCTCCCAGTCGTGTCAAAGCTGCAGCGTGTAGAAAGGAGCTAAGATCAATGAGTCCCTGGGCACACTGGCCCGTTGCATCCTGGTCAGAGCACTGACTATCATGCCAGATCCTCTCAATGTCCTCAGCGAGACTGGGATCGGTAAGTACCCTCTCTGGGATCCTCAACTGCAAGCTGGGCTCCCGTGTCCCCTCCTCCAATGTCAATATAACTGGCGCATGATCTGAAAATGAGGTGCCAGCGAGAATGCCGACGGAGCCCCCTCGCTCCCCTAACCAGTCGCCCACATAAAAGCGATCAATCCGTGATAGATTAGTCCCTCCCTGCCGTCGATCCGACCGAGAGAAACTAAGACTGTCCTGAGACCGGGAGAAAGCCCCATGCTGCCATGCATCAGTGATCCTCAGTGACATGCAAAACCGGTCCCAAACTGCAAGCTCCGTGCCGTGCACTGTAACATGACTGCCTCCCACCCTATCTGCCGGGTCCTCAAGCATGTTGAAGTCTCCCCCAACACACCAATGTGCGGCCTCTGGCAATGCATCTGTAACCTGAGTCCAGAACTCTGCTCTAGCACTAGCATGATTGGGCGCATAGATGTTGAGCACACCCAATAGCTCATCATGCATCCTCAGAATGACATACTGTGCTCTACCAGGCACAATGATCCCTCGATCCACAATGGCCTGCCGCCATACATCTGCAATAACCATGCATACTCCTCCGTGTCCACCCAGAGGACCAAACCCTGCAGACCAAAAAGTGTCCCATCTACCAGGCATCACCGAACCATATCTCCGGATCCTGCTCTCACCCAAGTGGTGCTCCTGCATCATCAAAATATCAATGCTGCCACCAACCAAGCATCTCTGAAGCTCCTGCCTCAAGCAACCTCGATAGCGTATAAAGTGTGCTCCGCCAAGGCCCTGTACATTCCATGAGATGATCCTCATGGATGCCCTGCTGAGGTGGATGTTGTCTCAGCCGTACGGCGGGCCTTCGCAAGCGGCTTGGATGGAGAGTAGTCCCCATCCGAACGGCTGCGAGTCTGCCCACCCGGTGTACTGCAAGAATCCGGATCAGGCGCCAGTGGCTGTGGCCCATGGCGACTGCCTCCTGCTCTGACAGAGTAACCTCGTGTATACTCACATATCCAGGGTCGCGTGCCAAGTCTGCCACTATGCGCACGACCAAATGCCGAATCCCGGAGGTATCCACACTCCCGGGATCCAAGAAAAAATGAGCCAACTCCCAAAGTCGGCCTATCACATCTGTCACCTCCAGATCGCTCATGTGATGAGAAAACTCAACTGCCTGAGTCTTCAAAGTGCTGAGAGCGAGCTCTAGAGTCCACTCCCGGTCACAAGGTCCACATAGAGGGAACGAGAAGGCCACCGCTGAGTCTAGTGCCTCCTCCCCGCGGGCCGGAGGTATCACTATATGAACTCGGATGGGTGCTGGCTCATGGGGGCCCTCTGCTCCAAAAAGCCGTGTGAAGGCATAATCAAACGCCTCCGATCCTCGCTGTCTAATGCCGAGGCGACTCAGCCGACTGCGGATAGATGAAATCCGTGAGGCCCTAATCGGCATAGGTCTCCTCTGTGATGCTCGAGCGAGGTCAGTGCTCAGCGCTCTCCGGACTGCAGGTGAGCGCCAGGGAACTGCCAGGGCCTTCCGGGAAGGCGAGGCGGGCGGAGGGGGAGGAGAGGGAGCCGCTGCCGAAACCGGAGCGGAGACGGGAGGAGGCGAAGGTGGAAGCGAGGCGGTGGGGGGGGACAGGGGTGGGGGGGGTGAAGGAGGGGGTGTTGGCATCTCCTGGTCCTCAGTCGCTGCGGGGGTCTCCTCCTGAAGGGGAGCAAAACTGTTCCTCACGGGAACCCAATGAGACTGAGACTGTGGCTGCTGCTGCAGCGGTCTCTGGGCGTGCTGCTGTGGCTGTCTCCCTCGGCGGCGCCCCTGTCCAGGCTGCCACTCCGAGGTCTCTGTGGTGTGAGCAGGTGTCCCGGAGGCAGCCTGCCGAGCCGAATCTGTGGGCGGGCCATCAGTAGCCTGCTGCTGTGGTGAGGGTCGAGGTCTCCTGCGAGGGCAGGCCTTGGCCAGATGACCGACCTGCCTGCAAATGAAGCACTGGTTCGGGAGCCCCGAGAACTCCACTCTCTGATCTATCCACCCCCCCCCCCCCTATCCTAGGTAGCTGAATGACCTTAGGAAGGGAGGAGATGTCAGACACCAACACTCTGACCGAAGGTAGCCCAGCTGCTTTGGCCACCACTGAAGCTGCTGAGGGGCCCGTCTCTAGTACCGAGCCCACCAATGCTCCGAGCCTGGAGAGGAGCGGAAGATACTCCCGGCGGAGACCAGGGAAACAAACTGTAATATGGAAGAGGCGCTCTCCCTGCTCCGCGGCTGCTGGGTCAAATCCATGCCGCCAAGGTCTGAAGAAAGCCCGAGCACCCCTGATGTCCAGAGGACTCATGGCAAGGACCTTGGCAACGCTCTGGGTGGCCTCGAACTCGATCTGATAATGTCCCCGGCCCAGGAGCTGTACATCCAGGATCTTGCCCACATCTGCAAGAAGGCGGGCCTGAAAAAGATCCCTGATCTCCCCTCTGCTGGGGCGAGTGCCGACTATACGGCAGATGGTGGAATGAGCCTGGAGGCGTTCCACCTCTGCGGTGAGGCTCGCTTCCTCTTCCGGCGAAAGAGAAAGCCTGATGGGGATGTCCTCGGGGGCGGGTGAGGGGGCTGCGGATGAGTCCCTCTGAGGCGAGGCGGGAGGAGTCTCCATCAGAGTCTGAAGCTCAGGCGAAGGCGAGGCGAAAGCGGAAATCCTGCAAGAAACGGGCTGTACACAAAGAGGCGGAAGACCGGAAGAGAAGGAAAAAACAAAACCCCCTGGGGGTGAAGAAGAGCACGAAAGAGGAGGGGGGGGGGGGGGGGGGGGGGGGGGGGGGGCGAAAAAACGAAGGAGAAGCCCGGGGGGGGGGGGGGGGGGGGGGGGCGGCAGCAACGCGAAAGGGAGGGGGGGCGGGGCGCTGCTGAAAGGAGGCGTGCGCGAACAGGCGAAGAGGGGGGGGGCGAACAGGCGAAGAGGGGGGGGGCGAACAGGCGAAAAAGGGGAGGGCGGGCGAACAGGCGAAGAGGGGGGGGGGGGGGGGGGGGCGAACCGGCAAAGAGGCTAGGAGGGGGGGGATGAGAAGGTGAGGAGGGGGGAGGCGCACCAGCGAGGAAGGGGGGGTGCAAGCAGGCGAGAACGCGAGAAGAAAGGGGGGGGCGCAACGGCGAGAAGAAGGGGGGGGGGGCAAGAAGCGATGGCAGGCGATGGGCGAGCAGCGCAGGGGTGATGGCGGGAGCTTCAGCGAGCAGCGTTCGTCCAAAAAAAAAAAGAGGATTATGTTATTAATCCTGCATATTGTGTACTAATTACTACTTAAGTAATTAACTTAGAACAAGAACCTTCAGGAGAACACTTGAGAGAAGATTGAATTGACTTCTTGTTATTAAACTGAGTACAATAGGTCTCTTATATAGGAGATGAAGAGACACATTTGAAGAGGCATGTCCTTTGATGAAAGGACATGACCTTAGACGAAAGGGTACAACTTTTAGGCTAAGGGATGTGTCTAGTTGATGTAGAGGCACAACCATTCATTAAGGGATACAACCATTCGTCGAAGAGATGTGGCTATTCGATGAAGAGGTACATCCTTTGACGAAGAGTCACAACCAGTGGTCGAGGGTAGGGGTTCCCTTTGGCTGGTAACTCTTTGCATCTGCAACAGTAATCAGCAATGAAGAGAGAATCTGATACATAAACACGTCACAATCGTGACAGCCTAGAGGCCTAGAGGCTTGGAAGTTGGAAGACTCAAGAGGCTTGAGGGAGAGGTGAGAGAGAGAGAGAGAGAGAGTCTAGATAGTAGAGAGTAGGGCCTTGTGTGAGAGACTTGGAAGTTGGAAGTTACTAAGTTAGAAGAAGCTTGAGGGAGAGAGACTAGAGAGAGAGAGTTGCTTGAACTTTGAAAACTTGAAGGGGTGTGTGTGTGCTTGTAGCCTTGTAGCCTTGTTCTTATATAGATATTAGATAGGCAAGAGAGAGGCAAGGGCAAGTGAGAGAGAGAAAGAAAGAAAGAAAGAAAGATATATTAACGTCTACGAGAGGCCAAAGTCGGCCTATGAGACAAAAAATAATACAACTGTGTTCTTCCGGTCATCGGAAGAAAAGAAACAAAAGAAAAAGTGTGCATGTGTCTGGATACAACTGTGAATCATCATGAATCGGTGGAGCCCATATACAAACAATATAAGGGGGGTGGGGATGTGGATGGAGTGGTAAGGCAAGATGCATCTCTATATGCTGAAGGGGTAGTACAAGCATGCTATGCAGATCTATGTCTAACTCCATCCAGTGCCATAAGAGGGATATAAGATATCATACATCGCCGATGCTGAGGCTGTGAATGGCATGAACATGTACCCTGAGTCTGAATGAAAGCGAGCTAGCCTCTCCTGTGTCTTCGTCTGGTGTCTCATTCGGATAGCTGCTATCTCTCGGTGACGGAGTCGGGGTGCTCTATGTCCAGTCTGTCTAGGTCTCCTCCTGGCTCTCAATTCCTCTGCTCTCTGTGCGGTCACCCCACGTGGTACATCAGCTGGCACTGGCATAGCTCTCTGGAAGAAATCTGTGAGCTGGGACTGTCTCCCACCCCTAGTGGAAGCGGGTGTCTGGAGGAGTCTCTCTCGAGAACTATGAAGCTCTAGTAGTAGTCTGCCAAGCTGTCGCTGGTCCGAGGCCTCCATCAACTGATGTAGTGAAGAGTGCTCCTCAAACAATCCCGCATATCTATCTCTGACCCCCTGGTGGGCTCTACATCTACATACAAAATGATCCTCAGTCTCCACCTCCTCGCGGCACAATTTGCATATCCGCGCAGCTCTGGGAACCCGTGCCGCTCTCCCAGCCTCTATCTCTAGCTGATGTGATGAGACTTGTAGTTGTCCAATAGCAACGCGAGAGCTGTGTGGCATGTATACATCCATGTACCGCGGTCGATGTATAAACCCATCCCCTGAGATGCTCATAAAGTGGTCTCTGGAATACAGCATCTTCGGTGGTAGTGGGCTCTCTGGTGCTGTCCATGTCTCCTGTATGTAGTGCTGCCATATGTCTTGTCTCATCACTCTGTTCCTCTCATTGAGAGAGAGGTAACCCCGTGGAGCAGACTGATCATACTGAAAAGGTGGCAACCGCTCAATGTCTATCCCATGATGTGAGAACCACTGTAGCATCTGTGCATACCAAGATCCAGTGTGTCCAGCCTCGGCCAGCTGTCTGGATGCCTCAAAATCTCGGCGGGATAATCTCTCCGTGGGCATCTCCCTCATCCTGTATATAAAGGAGATCGTGTGGAACAATGCCTCCACTACCATAGGTGGTGCAGCAAACTCAGATCGAACTATGTCGTGCGGGACGGATGGTTTGCTGCGTATCATCCTCGAGAGCATCAAGATCTGTGGTCTCTCCAGCTGTACCCATGTGGAGGCTGCAAGCCCTGGTGCCCAAACCGCTGCTGCATACATCAAGGCTGGTGTCACTAATGTATCAAAGAGCCACCCCTTCGTGCGGGGTACCTGAAAATGTGCTTGATGACACTGACGCTCAAGGCCAGCAAGCGCTGCATACCCCCGGGTCACTCTGTCTCGGACTGCCTGAGCCATGGAGAAGCGTCCAGCTGAGCTAGTAAATGTGATGCCAAGGTAAACATAAGAGCTCACCACCTCGACCCGCCCTCCTGCTAATGTGAGAGTAGTGTGGCTCCTGAGTGCAGGTGAAGTGTGGAAGATCATAACCTTGGTTTTCCCAAGGTTCACTGTGAGCCCCTGCTGTGCGCAGAAGTCATCAAGAGCCACAAGGTGTCTTTGAAGCCCAACCTGCGTGTCGGATACCAAGACGATGTCATCAGCATAAAGCATAACATGGACAGTAATACCTGATAGCTCAACCCCAGAGCCTCCTCCGTGTGTGATGTAATCGACCACCTCATCAATATAGAGCCCAAAGAGCGTGGGGGAGAGCGGGCACCCCTGCTTCACACCAATGGTGCTAGCAACTGTGTCGGACAAGCCTCCTGGGCATCGGACTCTCCCAAAGACCTGCTCATATAGCCTGTATATGCCCCACATCATGTCTGAGGTATGCCTAGTGTCTGTAGTCGCCGAAAGAGGCACTCTCTGGGCACAGTATCAAATGCCTTGCGGAAATCCACAAAGCAACAATAGAGCCGTTGCCTCCGTGCCTTGGCCTGATCAATCAGGCACCTCAATGTAAAAATGTGGTCGATGGTCGAGAAGGCTTGACGGAAGCCTGCCTGGCCTGCTGCTCTCAATCCCCCAACCTCTGCATGAGTGCTCAGCTCTGCCTCCAAAACTGCCCCGTATAGTTTGGCCAATATATGGCCAATCATGATGGTTCTGTAGTTCCCGGGGTCTAGTACATCTCCCGCTTTATGGATCGGCACAATAGTGTGCATCGTCCACTCAGCCGGAAACCCCTCTGACAGAGCTCTGTTGAAGAGATGAGCAAGAAATGGTGCCAATGTATCAATAGCATAGATGAGATGCTCTCCCTGTAATCCTGAATGATCTGTCGCCCGTCCATGTTGGAGTCGGCATATGGCCCTCCTAACCATAGGTGGGGTGAAGAAGGTGGAGACTGTGGAGCATGGCTCTGTGGGCTGTTGTCACCAATTGGCCGACCATTTGGTCCATCTCCAGTTTTTGCGTCTCGTTCACTTGAGGCCAGGCCGGTGTCTCATGTGAAGAGGCTAGTATTTTGCTGACATGGACGGGAGCCAGACTGGTGCCACCCGTGTGTTAGCAAGATGGTGTCGTATGGACGGGAGCCAGACCAGTGCCACCCGTGTATGACCTGGACTGTGTTCGACCCATGGGATTGTCACGCCATGGAAGAGCCACTATTCGTGCCGTGTTTTGCCTATGGGACTGTCACACCATAGGGAAACTCGTGCCTGGAACTGTGTCTTACCTATGGGACTGTCACTCCATAGGAAGACCAGGTTTTTATGTTTTTATGTCGTGCCAGTTTTGTGCCGACAGATATTTTGTACTTGTTCCATGAACGGGAGATATGTCCATGTTACTATTTGCACATGCACACATATTTTGCATGTTTGAAACTGTTTTCGCATGACATGTATTTGTGTGTTTGCTTGTTTGACGTGTAACTTACTGAGCGGGGACGCCTGCCAGTGAGTCGTGAAGTCTGCTCTGTATTCTGACGAGCTTTAGTGCATGTGAACAGGTGGTAAGTATGTCGCACATGTTGTTTTTAATATTTTATTCTAACCCCTTTGTTTTATAAGGTTAGGTGTTCACATTCACTTAAATGTGGGCACCCCCTTTGGGCACCCACTTAGGGGCCAAGGTGGGGAGCCCCACTTAAGTGAGTGTGGGGGTGGGCATGGTCACCTACCCAAACTCCCCACCCACATGCAAGCGTGGAGTAAAAACTCCACTTTTATTTTATTAAAAAAAAAAGGGCTTCCTCCATCAAGCGTAGATGATCAATCGCTTCCATCCTTCAAGCGATTATTCACCAACTTGCGCCTTCTCTCCCACAGGCGACTGTTTTCCATACACAACAGGCTGCGCTTGTTCTCTCCCAGGCGGCTGGCTGCCCTACATCCCTCCTACGTTTGCTTTTCCCAGGCGGCTGGCTGCCTTCCTGCAGCACGACTGCTTCTGTTTCCTCTGCTGTTGGCTGCGCCTCCTCTTCTACAGGCGGCTAGTGTTGACTTGAGGTGCGCTTCACACATAAGCATTGCTGCAGGCGGCCATCTCCATATAGCATACGCTGCTCTCTGCAGGCGAATCCCTTGGTCCTGCAGGCTGCGTGTTTTCACCAGCAAACTGCCCTTTCTTTCCTCTCCAACAGGCGGCTATTTTCCCCTGTACAGCAACTGAACCTTAATAGTCAGGCGGTTGTGCGCTACTACCTGACGGCTGCAGCACCTACTGTTGGTGGCTGCGCATGTTCTCTCCAACAACCTGCACTTCCACCTCACAGGCTGCTGTCCTTCTCATGCAAGCAGCGTTCTAGCTTCAGCAGGCGGTTGTCCCCCGAGTGTGTGTGCACTCCCGCAAACGATGCTCTATAGGCCGGTGGCTGCAAGTTGCCATCTCTTCTCCACTGGCGTTCAACAAGGGGACTTCGCATCTAAGGGAATTATCGAATTCCTCATGTGCTTTCTGAAGCGTATAGTTCGTGCGCTTTTCATGTGAGTCTATTTCAGAAATATGTGGGGCCAGATCGTGATGAGCCTGTCTCACAGAAGATCCGCCAGAGATCGAAGAGCTTGAGGAGATCCTCCAGCCAGAACAGATTGTTTTTCACAAGGAGCGAAAGCTACCTGCAGGAAAGCTTTCCAGGAGATACCTTGTGAAGTTTAAGAATTATTTGCCTATTGATGCCAAATGGGTAAATGAGGATTATTTTGCAGATTATCCGCAATTGTTGCAGGCATATCTTGCGGCTTTTCAGTTGAGGTCAACTCTTTAGAAGCCCGGGGGGATGTCACCAATTGGCCGACCATTTGGTCCATCTCCAGTTTTTGCGTCTCGTTCACTTGAGGCCAGGCCGGTGTCTCATGTGAAGAGGCCAGTATTTTGCTGACATGGACGGGAGCCAGACTGGTGCCACCCGTGTGTTAGCAGGATGGTGTCGTATGGACGGGAGCCAGACCAGTGCCACCCGTGTATGACCTGGACTGTGTTCGACCCATGGGATTGTCACGCCATGGAAGAGCCAGTATTCGTGCCGTGTTTTGCCTATGGGACTGTCACACCATAGGGAAACTCGTGCCTGGAACTGTGTCTTACCTATGGGACTGTCACTCCATAGGAAGACCAGGTTTTTATGTTTTTATGTCGTGCCAGTTTTGTGCCGACAGATATTTTGTACTTGTTCCATGAACGGGAGATATGTCCATGTTACTATTTGCACATGCACACATATTTTGCATGTTTGAAACTGTTTTCGCATGACATGTATTTGTGTGTTTGCCTGTTTGACGTGTAACTTACTGAGCGGGGACGCCTGCCAGTGAGTTGTGAAGTCTGCTCTGTATTCTGACGAGCTTTAGTGCATGTGAACAGGTGGTAAGTATGTCGCACATGTTGTTTTTAATATTTTATTCTAACCCCTTTGTTTTATAAGGTTAGGTGTTCACATTCACTTAAATGTGGGCACCCCCTTTGGGCACCCACTTAGGGGCCAAGGTGGGGAGCCCCACTTAAGTGAGTGTGGGGGTGGGCATGGTCACCTACCCAAACTCCCCACCCACATGCAAGCGTGGAGTAAAAACTCCACTTTTATTTTATTAAAAAAAAAAGGGCTTCCTCCATCAAGCGTAGATGATCAATCGCTTCCATCCTTCAAGCGATTATTCACCAACTTGCGCCTTCTCTCCCACAGGCGACTGTTTTCCATACACAACAGGCTGCGCTTGTTCTCTCCCAGGCGGCTGGCTGCCCTACATCCCTCCTACGTTTGCTTTTCCCAGGCGGCTGGCTGCCTTCCTGCAGCACGACTGCTTCTGTTTCCTCTGCTGTTGGCTGCGCCTCCTCTTCTACAGGCGGCTAGTGTTGACTTGAGGTGCGCTTCACACATAAGCATTGCTGCAGGCGGCCATCTCCATATAGCATACGCTGCTCTCTGCAGGCGAATCCCTTGGTCCTGCAGGCTGCGTGTTTTCACCAGCAAACTGCCCTTTCTTTCCTCTCCAACAGGCGGCTATTTTCCCCTGTACAGCAACTGAACCTTAATAGTCAGGCGGTTGTGCGCTACTACCTGACGGCTGCAGCACCTACTGTTGGTGGCTGCGCATGTTCTCTCCAACAACCTGCACTTCCACCTCACAGGCTGCTGTCCTTCTCATGCAAGCAGCGTTCTAGCTTCAGCAGGCGGTTGTCCCCCGAGTGTGTGTGCACTCCCGCAAACGATGCTCTATAGGCCGGTGGCTGCAAGTTGCCATCTCTTCTCCACTGGCGTTCAACAAGGGGACTTCGCATCTCCTGGGTGGCTTCATCATACCACAAGTGTTGGTTTTCTATCAACCATCTACAAGTAAGTGAAATTTCAGATTTCAATAAAGTATTTTATGTTTAAATCTGATAAGGGATTCATCCCGCTCGGCCAACACCCGTTCGGTGCCGGGTTGTCCAAGCTCTATTGGAGAACCTCGGTCCAAAGGTGCTGAGATCGCGAGAGCCAGGCGTTAGTACGAGAGCGCCTGTTTGTGCGTGGTCTCGGAACACCAGTGAGGCGCTCTCCGGGGAGTCCAGTGAAAGCACAGGACCGTAGAGATTGGACCACACTAGTGGTCGTTCTGCTTCGAGCTTCTACATCGAAATTCGACTTCGAGACTATTTGTTTGGTACTGTTTTCATATGTACATGGACATTATCTGGTTCTTGGAACCCATGGAGCATTGTATTTATTAAATACTCCCAATAAATATATCATATATTGAGGGGGGGGGGTCGGCCCGTTCCGGCCCCAGTGCTGGTGTCCATCTCTCCATTTCATTTCATTTAAATTTCAAGTTGTTTTAAGTTGTCCATTTCAAATTTGTGGTTTTAAAGTTGTGCTATTAAGCGTGTGGGTGTCCAACGGAGTCTTTCCCACTTGACGGGATCGGTTTCAGCTGTGGTATAGGGGGCTGTGCAGGCACATCATAAAGTCTCTCTGCATATGTCTGCCAGGTCTGAGGATCGGCAATAGGTGTGGGAGGATCTGAGTCTCCTCCAAGCAGCAGCATCTCTGCTCATGAGCATGTGATATGTGCTCGCCGCTTACGGCGGGTGAGAGTATGCATCCTCCTGCCTGCCTGCCTCTGGGTGATCTCCCCACGAGCCCTCTGCACTCGGAGACTGCGGTAAAGGTTTCTGCACTCATCATCATACCATCGGTTCTGGGGCATGCTCCCAGATGTAGGTGGCCGTCCTGTCTGTATGTGGTATGGGAAACTCCTCACGGTTGCGGAGTTCAGTACATGTGAGAGTTGGGAGGTGAGCATGGCCATGGGTGTCGATGGATCTAAGGCAAATAGCTAATCATGAACATGATAGTCGTACACCGCGGCTAGGTCCTGAGTGAAGTGAAAAATAGTGCGTGGTGGCTGTATGATGGGTGGGTGGGTCTCCAATAAGCTCCTGAAAGTGAGGGATAGGTATGTATGATCCGCCCCAATGGGGCATGGTGGTACGGTGAAGTGGGACACCATATCTGCTGCCTCCCGGGATCCCATCACATAATCCACGGTATTACTGCCGCCTCCCACTGGAAAGCAAGTCAACCCACCTGAATCTGGCCACTGAGTCATCCCGTTATAAATAACGAGATGGTGTCGGGCCCCAAGCTCCAGCAAATGTTGCCCATATCCAGTGCTGTCAGCTCCTCCATCAGCGGAGATCCGAGTGGTCCCTGTATCCTCTGTAGCTAGCGGCTCTAGTCTCAAGGGATCCTCAAAGTCATAGATCTTGCACTGTCTGCTCTGAGTCCGTGCATTGAAGTCCCCCATCAAGAAGACTTCTCCCAGTGTCGAATAGTGTAAGATCTCCTCAGATAAGACAGAGTATGGAGACTCACTAGCCTCTCCTCCACCCGGCTCCTCGATGGTGGCAAACCGCGACCCCTTCGGAGGAAAGTAGCAAAGGACGATATGAATCCATCTGGTCTCCGAGAGACGTAAGCTAATCCACATGTATCTCGCCTCCGAGTCTCGTGCTACGACTCGAACATGCTCATGTAACCCATGCCTGAAAAGCAGTGCAATACCTCCTGAACCTCGGGAGGTGGCCTGTCTCATCCCCTGTCGGTGAGCTGACTCCCACTGATAGCCCTCAACCCGTGGTAAGCCCCTCTCCGGGCTCTCATGTGTCTCTGTCATCAAGATGATATCCCGGCCCTCCATCACCTCCTCAAGTCTCCCTGGATGTGTCCATAGGACTCCATTACAGTTCCATATTGCTATGTGTATCTCTTTGTCTTCATGTTGTTTCCTCCGTGTCTCATAGGCCAGATGGCGCTATTCGACCCTCTTCCCATCAATGTAGATGTGACCATCCCTATAATGTGCCTTTTTCCCTTCTTTGCGTGCCGCCTTGATCTTCGGCATGCATAATCTTCTGTGCTCCAGTTGCATCCATGTGAGATCATCATCGAAGTAGATGGGGTCCCCTGGCAAGCTCCTCAAGATAGCCCGTCTTCTCATAAAGCTCATCCTACTCTCCTCGTCCGGGAACTGTAGCACTAAGGCCTTGCCTTTGGTGGAGTCCTTTGGGGTTGTCCTCCATACTTTAGTGAATGGGAGCGGCTCATCCTCCTTTAGTCCTAGCTTGGTACATATGTTCCGCCCGTCAATCTTGGGCGTGGAGGTAGTGCTCTCTGGTATCCCTGTGACTCGGATGTTGAGGCGCCGGATCCGTCGCATCTTCTCTTCATCAAGAGTAGACTGTATCATGTGTACAGGAGAGAGACGGGCTGAGAGGGTGGGTTTAGGGAAAGGGCGCAGGCGGACACGGGTTACACACAGAGGGCGAATGCGGCCACGGGTTACATGCAGAGAGGGCGAATGCGGCGAACAGTGACAGAGGAGAGAGACGGGCTGAGAGGGTGGGTTTAGGGAAAGGGCGCAGGCAGACACGGGTTACACGCAGAGAGGGCGAATGCGGCGAACAGTGACAGAGGAGAGAGACGGGCTGAGAGGGTGGGTTTAGGGAAAGGGCACAGGCAGACACGGGTTACACGCAGAGAGGGCGAATGCGGCGAACAGTGACAGAGGAGAGAGATGGGCTGAGAAAGGGTGGCGAAATGCAGGCGAGGAGTGGCGAAGCGGGCAGCGGGAGGGGTGGGCGAAGAGCGAAGGGAGCAGCGGGAGGGGTGGGCGCAGAGAGAGGCAAGGGCCAAGCCTCAAGGGCCAAGGCCCAAGGCCCCAAGGCTCAAGCCTAAAGGCCAAACCTCAAGGCAAGGCCCAAGGCCCAAGGCCCAAGCCTCCAAGGTCCAAGGCCTCCCCAAACGGCGAAGCCAAATGGCTAGAAACAGCTAGAAATGGCTCCGCAAACGGCTAGAAACGGGCAAAAGAAACCAGCCTGACTGCACAGAATGGCTCCCTGTCGTCCCCCACAGCCGTCCTCGTTCCTACTGTCGTCCCCTTCACCGTCCCTTGTGAGGGATGCCTTTAGGGGGACGTCTGACCGTCCCCTGCCGTCCCCATTCCTGAACCGTCCCGACTCGGCTTCCCTCCGTTCCAACCGTCCGTCCCTTCTGTCCCTTGTGACTATGTCCTCCTGAAATTAGCTAGAGGAGTACTTCAAGGACTATCCAGAGATACTTTGAGCTTATGAGGAAGCGGTTGGTCCAAATGTATTTGAAGTACAAACATAGATGTCTTGAGAACAAGACAGATTGAAGAGGGAGGGATTGTATCTATAGCCCTCTTCATTGTATATATGTATTGGAATGTAATTGATCATTATCTTACTTATGTAATGGTTAAGTGGACATGCTCTAGTTTGGGTCGGTTGCATACCAGATGACCGAAGGAACGAGATTCGTATTTGGGTGGCAGTGATGCTAGATGACCCATTGGGCAGCCTTTGTGCCAGATCCCTTGGATTTCACAGTCGGGCGGTCATAGTGACCAGACGGCCCAGATGACTGTGTTGCATTTGATAGTTGGGCAGTCAGTGCGATGAGATGGCCTAGATGACTATTTGACAGTCGGGCGGTTTGAGAGACTAGATGGCCCATATGACTGTATTGATGAACACTCAGGCGGTCATAGTGACTAGATGGCCTAGATGAGTGGTTATGATTGACTGAGCGGTTTCCTTAGGGAGCCAGATAGCTTAGGAGCGGTTTCTGATGAGACCACATGCTCGACCATGATAGATCATAGGACAATCTTTGAACAGGAGGATCTTTACATATGCATTGCATATTGATGTATGTTTAAATTTCTTTGACCTTTGTGTGCTGTTTTTAATGTGGACAATGCTTGGATTTATGGCATGTGATAGGCCGGTACCTAGAATATCCAATAGACGCGAATGATGCATATCTGTTTGTTGACTACATTGTATCTAACTTTTGTAGGAGGTATGTATGGATTTCTTTTATCTACCACATGTGATAGGTCATGAAGAAAAATCATCAAAGACAAGCCATTGGTAAAAGATAAGGCATTGAGATGTTGCGAGATGAGCAGATGACATCCACATGCATAAGCTCACTAGATGGGGCTAGTACTTGGAACATATGGATAAGCTTGATACACTTGTACTCCGTAGTTGAGGGCAACTGCGATGTAAGAGGGAGGGAATGTAACTATTTGGCCTTCCTAGCACTTTATCTCATGATGGAACCCTTGCTAGGACATTGGATTGGTAGAAGAAGGCATGGGGATAGGGACCATAAGATTTGCACATGGAAAAGCACTAGTTTTGGTCAAAAAGCAAAGAAAAGCAAAAGTCAAATTGAGTTGACTGCGAGCCTGGAGCATCATTGGCAAGAGCGGATTGAGCAGGATCGAAAAGCAAAGCTGCTTTTTCAAAAAGCAACTCTAGGGCCAAAAAGCAAGGCCCTAAAGCTGGAAAAGCAAAGCACAAAAGCGCTTGGAAAATGTTAGAAGTCATCTCCTATCTTTACTGAGACACCAAGGCCTCTGTTGTGGGTGTGCCCGCCCTTCTAGGTGCTTTTCTCATTTTTCCTCACTCGTATTTTTCCCCACATTTTTCCCATTTATCTATGGCTTGGGGGGGCAGTCTTGAGTTGGCAGGCGCATATATCTTGGCTGACTGTACCCGACTGTGTGTGGACACCTTTCTGGTGCTTGCCGACAGTGGACAGTTCTGGCGGACCGGTCTATGTGGCAGGTCGTGGAGTTTTGTGCTTGTTGGCTGCCTTTGGAGCAGGCTGACTGCCACTTGGGGGCCATATAAAATGGCCCCACAGCCCCTTGTCATTTGTGTCTTGTAGTATCTTGTATTCGGGATCTTCTTTGTGTATGTAGAACAGAGTTACACGCCTCTATCTCTCTCCTTCACTTGTGCTGTTTTTCTGCACTGTGTTTGCTCTTGTGCTCCCAGATTTGGTCATCATCTCCGCTGTGTATTCTGACATGGTATTAGAGCCCTAGGCTCTTGATAGTTCTTGGGAGTTGTGTGAGCAAGAGGGGGATTGTTGTGTTGCTGATTGGTGGATTGTTTTGGACTGTTCGGGAAGAGGAGAAGCAAGAGGAAGGCGGGCTGATTTGTTGGACAGCCACTTGCAGGTTAAGTTCTTCTTTGTTCCCACCCACCCACCCTTTTCAGTAACATCCCCACAATGGCAGATTTGTTAAGAGTACGCAGTGGAGATGATGACCAAATCTGGGAACAAAAGAGCAAACACAGTGCCTTCGAGTGTACTCGTGAGGGAGAAGCTATGGCTGAAAATGTATCAATGCATGTTGAGGGGCCAGCCATGCCTCATTCTTACAGGGCACATGTATCTATGCCTTCTGCACCACCTTTTTGGTCCTAAAATGATGCCAGTCACAGGGGTTGTCCCAATGGACAAACATGGGGGAAAACATGTTGAGATGCACGCTCATGCATCAAAGTCTTGTGACTTCAAAGCCGGAGACAAATCTGTGATGTTTGACACATATCATGGGGAATATGATGCATCAAAGGCACTTGCTTTTATTGCCCAGTTTGATATTGCTTTCAGTGATGACGATTTCACTTAGAAATCCATGATCCGGCATGCAAGCATGTTCATGAAAGACACTGCTGCCCATTGGTGGCTCACGGAGAAGCTCTCACCGAATCCTATTAGATCATGGGAAGAGTTCAAGGAGAGGTTCTATGCTCAATTCTTGCCTCCCAATGCGTTGAATGAGATAACAATGAAGTGGGATTGGGTGAAGCAAAATGAGGGGGAATCAGTAAATGCATATGTACAAAAGTTTTGGAAAGTGCTTTTGGAGGTGTCTCCATTTATGCATGTCACTGAGGCGGAAAGAAAGAGAAGGTTTTAATCGGGATTGCAACCCATGTACAAAGCGGGACTACAAATGTATTCTGGTCATGCCTTACATCAACTAATCGCAGCCGCCACCACCACCGAGCAATGGGAACTCAAATTGTGTCGATCCAATAAGGGTAACCCCTCATTTCAAGGAAAAGAGGGGGCCGTCCAAAACCTGCAAAATAATGGACAGCCACCTAAAAAGGACCAAAACCAAGATAAAAATGGTCCAAATACTGAAAATAACACTACCAAGAAGCGTCCCTTCAAACTGAGAGACTATAGTCTCACTTCGGAGCAGAAAAAGCAATATATGAGTGAGGGGAAATGCTTTACTTGTGGTAGCACCGAGCATATTGCAAAGGCATGCCTAAACAAGACGAAGCGTGATAATGCAAATGCATCAAAGCCTAATGTGCATATGGTTCCGGATGTGCAGGGCAACACTTCACATGATAGCAAAGACAAGGTTGTATGTAAAGCTTGGGGACAGCTCAAGGATCAGCCCGCTTTGTTCATGTTTGATGATTGTGCATTTGAAAATTGGATATCCACACAGATGGCAGCTCCTTTGGGTATTGAAGTGGAGGACATGGGTCCTCAAATTGAAGCAGGGGTTGCCTTTGTTGGTAGAGAAGTGCAGGTCATGCCTATTTTTGGCAAGTTGTGCATACACATTCAAGGCTATGTGGATCATGAGGATTTTCTTGTGGCGCCTTTGAATGGCTGTGATGTATTGCTTGGAAAGCCTTGGCATACACGTATTGATCCGTGTGCAAGGCTTACAAGACCAACAGGATCACCTTCATGCATAAAGGCCGAGAGCATGTAATTGATGCTGGTGAAGAGGGTGATACCATTCCCCTTGTATCTCATGTACAAATTAAGAAAGCAATGAAAAAGAGAGTTTTTGCGTACTTGATTTTTGTACGAGATCATGCTGAGGAAAATAATGTACATGTAAACACTTTTTGTAATGAACAATTAAAATCCATGTGAGCATGAAGGCCCACTTTTATTTTCCACATCACTAGCCTATCTACCATACCAAAGTACTATCTCATCTGCACCTTGATGCTCCTAAATTCTGGTTCATACTCTTTATCTGGTTGCCTCTTCTAGACCAGCACCTGAGAATGTCCATGGCATCTTTCATGCACATGACATCCCCCTCTGCTAAACTTGATGACGGGATTCCAAACTGTTCTTGGATGACTGTCATCATCCCAATCTTTTCCCGAAGTCCCTCTGTCATCCATCCATCCCTGGCCACCCTTTTCTCTGAAAGCCCGGCCCGTTCTCCAAAACCACTCTGTCTTAGACTAAGATCTATGCATCTGTTTCATCTAGTCCACAATCCATTCTTGCCCTGACTCTGAACACTGTCTTGGTCTTCATTCCTGAGAAATGAGTCTGGCACTCTCACATCACCCCTTGGAAGATAAACCTCCCTTGGGACCGTTGCCCGAGAACCTATTTGGCTCACAGGACTGCCATCCCCTCTGGCTCTGTGGAACACCACCAACAAACCTCCTGGGAGCTCTTCGCGATTATGTGTTCCTTGCCTTGGGCTTCGTATCCGTGTACTTTCCTATACCTTGGACCTGTACACCATCATATGGGACTGATTCAGTGTTTAGCTTTGTTGAGCCTGATGCTTTGATACCAATGTTAAATGTGGAAGCTTTTTGAGTCTTCTTTCAGCCCTAGACACTCTTGGAAACATGCTGATGCAAAATGCAGATTTGGAGAGAGAGTAGAGAGAGAGAGATATGTTGGAAATTCAGTATATTAATATGGTACAAAAAGGTACCTGCACTACAGCCATAGGCTGCCTTGTACAAAAGGTGGTATACACCCAAAATCTTGTCCTACTCTAGGACCCTAAGGATCCAATCCCTAAAGGACTGAATGAGTATAATGATGAGCTACCTTGCCTATTTATAGGCCTTTTGATTCCTTGGAGAACTGGCCGACCAGCAGTCGGCCAACAGTCTTGGCTTTCAATCCATAAAATGCAGTGCCGCCTCTGGTTGGTCCAGCCGCCCACCTTTTGTAAGCAGCCGACAGCTCATGTGTTCAGCCGACAGTGCATCATCCATGCCTTGGCTCCAAGTCCAAGCTACTACCTCATCTGCACCCTGATGCTCCTAAATTCTGGTTCATACTCTTTATCTGGTTGCCTCTTCTGGACCAGCACCCGAGAATGTCCATGGCATCTTTCATGCACATGACATCCCCCTCTGCTAAACTTGATGACGGGATTCCAAACTGTTCTTGGATGACTGTCATCATCCCAATCTTTTCCCGAAGTCCCTCTGTCATCCATCCGAGAAAGGCCATTATTGGAGAAAATGTCCGAAGCGGAGCACCAAGTAGGGTGCAGATTCCTCAGCAGTAATCGTGAAGACTCCAGCTTTTGTGCACTTGGAGATTATTGACACTGGCGTTTCATCTTCTTCGAGCAGGAAGGCGGTTGGACTTACCGCTAGGGACACTTGGGACTGGATTCTAGACAGTGGTGCTTCCAGGCACATGATTCCTTCCCGAGAGTTATTACAAGATCTTCGGAGGCACGCAGGTCACATCTTGATTGGTGACGAGTCCACTATCCCCATTAATAGTGAGGGCAGGTTAGAGATCATTCGCGATGGTAGAGGGGGGAAGCATTCCTCCCATGTTCTCTTTGTCCCATCTCTTGGTTTTCATCTGTTGTCAGTGCATGAGGTTTGCAAGACTGGTGTATGGGTGGAGTTTGAGGAGCATTTTGTTGCTCTCTGGGACAACGTGACAGGCCAGGTTGTATGTTAAGGCGGAGTGGAGAATGGGATTTACAAACTGTAACACGCGGAAGCTCTGAGAGTCTTCTTTCAGCCCTAAACACCACTTAGAACATGTTGATGCAAAAACACAGACAGAAGGGAGAGAAGAGAGAGAGAGATGATTGGAAATTTAGTATCTTCATATGGTACAAAAAGGTACATAGGTTCTACAGCCATGGGGCCGCGGAAGCTCTGAGAGTCTTCTTTCAGCCCTAAACACCACTTCGAACATGCTGATGCAAAAACGCAGATAGAAGGGAGAGAAGAGAGAGAGAGATGGCTGGAAATTCAGTATCTTCATATGGTACTAAAAGGTACATAGGTTCTACAGCCATGGCCTGCCTTGAAAAGGTAGTGAAATACCCTATTCTAATCCTAGTCTAGACCCACACCCAAAGGGGGAGTGAATGACCACAACAATGAGAAAACATGCCTATATATAGGCTCTTGGACAATTGGAGTGCTGGCCGACTGCTGGTCGGCCAGCCAACTGGGCATATTCTCCATAAAACGCAGCTCTGACCTGCCCTTGCAGCCGACAGTCCACTGTGCAGCCGACAGGTCAACCTTGTCCATTTCTCCTAGTCCTGGATGTGCCAGATCTGCACTGGATGCTTCAAAATCCCTGGTTCTAGGCTCCTTTTCTGGCTGCCCCTTCAGGATTAGCTCCAGAGAATGTCCATGGCAATTCTTGCACATGACACAAACTCTCAACACTCTTTGTAAACGGAAGGGGCAGGTGAACACGGAAAATCTAATCAATCATGAAATTTGAGAGTACACATATGCATGGCAGATAAAACAAGATGACAAATCTGCACAGTACACCACACTAGGGGCCATAAGATGGGCTGAACCCCCCCCCCCCCTTATGGTTAGATTACCAAAAAGGAGTTTGCTTCCAATACAACTTTGCGAGTGCCTAGGGTTCACCACTGGCTGCACCTGTTTCTTCCAATACAATACGAAAACAAGAAAAACATCACATAATCTGAATTTGCTGACAATTCTTAGCACAAGTGAGCATTCCCGGCATCAAGCACATGCAAGACAACTATGGACAGCCCATAGCACTCCCACATCAGCCCGGGACAACTCTACATCTTCATCTTCTTTCTGTCTAGCTCATAGGGCAAGTCGACCAGCCCTCAAAGGCTGTTTTCAGCAGTCAACCAGCCCTCAGTAGCCACAGAAGAAAGCGACCAGCAGTTGTGCACAAGCCTGCAAACCTCCGGTCGGAAGGAAAACTGTCTAGAAGCCCACGACCAGCTCTTCCTCCCTCTTTTTAACCTCTGTCCAGCCTCTATTCAAGCTGTAAATCAGCCGGCCAGCAGTGGAGAACATGCGGAAAGAGTCGGCCAGCTTCTCCCATGCAACTGGTGAACTTCAGTCATGATGGATGGCTGTAGAAACTTGCCAACAGGCTGAAAACCAGCCGACCAGCCCTCATGCACCCTAAAAAGCATGCGCCTCCCTCAATCTGGAGTTTTTGTTAATATCGGAGGCTCCCCTGCTGAAAATAGCCCACATGTGTGCTTTTTCTAGTCCAGAAAGGGGCGCCTACATGAAGGGAGTCCAAATAATGTCCAGTGCCCGGTCTTTGGCCGCCACGTGTATTAAATAAGTCCTGCTCAATGTGTACTCACTTATAAGTTGTCCGGTTACTTATAAGTGAGTGTGAACCTGCACCCATAATTATTAACATGTGAACTCATAAAGCTGTAAATTGAGTTTTTGGGAATACTTACCACGTGCAAAACACATGTAGACCACATGTCAGTCCCAAACAGGTGTGCACATACACGTCCAAAGGGTGCCTAGGTGTCCTTGGCCCCATGGACAACACAGGTAGAAATCTTAGGCATTGTCCAGGCAAACAAGACAAGTCATCCAAAGATAAAATAAAAGTCATGCACACACGAGTGCAATTATATTGGAAGAAACACCCATCTGCACAATTGTATCCGAGAAAATGTCCAGGGCTCATGATCCTTTCGGAACCTTCCCAGAACATAAATACAGAAGATCTCCAAGATAGTTGGTCCCAGAGACTTTCATTGTTAGGCTCCATGGCCACACATGTACACCATGTCAGGCCCCACAAGCCACACATGTACTATCATGTCAGGCTACACCAGCTATACATGTACTGTCATGTCAGGCTCCATATGCCACACAGACACACCATGTCAGGCTACACCAGCCATACATGTATGTCATGTCAGGCTCCACATGCCACACATGAACAGTAGAAAAATAGAAGCTGTAAGGAATTTTGTGACATTCCCCCCGGCTTCTAAGTAGTTGACTGCAACTGAAAAGCTGTAAGGAATTTTGTGACATTCCCCCTGGCTTCTAAGCAGTTGACCGCAACTGAAAAGCTTCTAAGTAGGCCTTTAAAAGTTCCGGATAATCCACAAAATAATCCTCGTCCATCCATTTTGCATCCATAGCCAAATAGTTTTTAAACTTCACAAGATACCTGCGCACTAGCTTGCCACCTGCATGCTTGCGCTCTTTATGAAAAACTATCTGCTCAGGTTGCAATACCTCCTCAAGTTCATCCACTTCAGGTGGATCTTCCAAAACTGGTTCCATATGAGGTGGTCCCACATAAGGCCTTAACAAACTGACCTGAAAGGCATTGTGGATTTTCCAGCGATCGGGCAATACCAATCTATATGCCACTTCATTTATTTTCTGCAAAATTTGGAATGGCCCATAATACCTGTTTGAAAGCTTAGGAAACTGGCCTTCCTTACCTGGCCGCTTCCGAAGACGTGCTTTCTCAAACTTTAGTAATACCCAATCACTTTCCTTGAAAACCACCTCTCGCTTGTGTTTGTCAGCTGCCTTTTTTTGCTTAGCTTGAGATCTTTCTATGGTTGTCCGAACCTGTGCAAACGCAGTATCCAAATCACGGACATACTCATCAGTTGCAAAGATTTCATCTTTTGTTCGTAAGATAGGTGGAAGCACCACCTTACCATAGACTATCTCAAATGGAGCCTTATTAGTTGAAGAATGCACTGTGTTATTGCATGCAAATTCAACCAATGGCAAATACTTTTCCTAGCAGGGTTTGAACTACCGGCGACCGCCTCACTCTTTGAGAAAATGATGATATCATCAAAGAAAGTTCCCGTGGACTTGCGGTGAGGTCTAAAAATTATGTCCATTATTCTATTGAAAGTGGCGGGAGCATTCGTAAGTCCAAATGGCACAACCAAATACTCATATAATCCAAATGATGTTCGAAAAGCCGTTTTGTGCACATCTTGAAGTACCACTCAAATTTGATGGTAACCACTCTTAAGATCAATGCGACTAAAACAAGCAGCTCCCTCAAGTTTATCAAGAATATCATCGATTCGGGGAATCGGAAACCTGTTCCTGATAGTAACCTTGTTAAGGGCCCTATAATCAACACACATCTTGTATGTCCCATCCTTTTTCTGTACAAGTAAAACTGGAGAACAATAAGGTGAAGAACTGGCCTTATCAACCCCTTTTCAAGTAGATCATTTACTTGAGTCATGATTTCTTCTTGTTGGGCAGCACTCACCCTATAAGGTCGTCGGTTAGGAGGAGAGCTCCCTCAATGCAATGATCCTTTGGTCTCTCGAGAGGTAACTGTCCTGGAAGTGAATCGGCAAAACAATCAACATATTCACTTAAGAAATCAATCTTATCTTGATCTACGGGAGCTACAGCATCATGCTCAACATTATCACGTACAAAGACCAAGTAAGAACAAGCTGATTTCTTTATTGCCTTTGAAATAGATATATGGCTTACAACGGGTATGGTACTCCCAGTAGTACCCGCATTAATACAAACTTCACTACCCCTATGAGTAACTGTCACGTGCATCCCGCACTTGGATGCCACGTAGACATATCTGTACAGAAGGTGCAGGACCTGGTGTCACCAGCTTGGACATTTCCCAGTATGGAAGGGGTCTGGTGGACTCCAGGATGTCTAAATATTTGGAAAGTACAAGCTTTGGGAATGGGGGATTATCCTAGAATACAAAGGACCACACTCCTAAAATTTAGGAGAGTTGCTATTTTTGGCCCGACTCCGATGGAAATTCTGTTCGCGTCATTACATCTGGAATTGAGCAGATACCAAGAGTTGGCAAAGTGCCTATGACAGAATGTCTACCAGTTGGGATATTTTTAGAGATAAAGTTTATGGAAGGACCCATCTCTTAGATTGGGACATGTGGCAAGAAAGTGGACCAAAGTGAGACAAGTCGCCTGACACTTGTTAGAAAATGGATCAAAGTGAGACAAGTGGCCTCACACTTGTCACTTCAGCTATTGTGTGGCTCTCCACTTGTCATTGTAGCCTTCTCTTGCCATTTTAGCTCATGGGAGGCCCAAATCTATAAATTGGACCCCTCTCTCTTCATTAATAGAGGCTCTCTTGCTGCACACTAGCCTCTACCACCGTTACAGGCTGCCCTAATGATGGCTACTCTCTTGAAGGCTGCCCATGAAGAATACCAGCTGTTGGGTACTGTTTTGGAGGCTTCCATCGCGAAGAAATACTGAAGGCAAGGGTATTTAATCATTTATTATGATTTCTAGCCATTGTACTTGTTGTACCAGCCTTTGTACCTATTGTACCAGCCATTGTAGTGATTGTACCAGTCCTTGTACTTGCTGTACCACCCATTGTACCGGCTATACCAACTTTTGTACTTGCTGTACCAGCCACTGTACCTGCTGTACTAGTCAATGTACATGTTGTATCAGCATTTGTACTTGCTGTGTCAGTTGCACCAGCCACCGTACCAGTTGTACCAATCATTGTACCTGCTGTACCAGCCACTGTATCGATTGTACCAGCCATTGTACCTACTGTACCGGCTGAATGGAGAGTTGTACTTGTTGTACCAGCTCTATTGCATGAAGACCCGTGGTTTTTGGGGAAGAATCAGTACCCACACGGAGGTATATGGATTATATTGTTGGCTCGGCATTTCTACAGCCTATGTTCCAGCTTGGTAGCCTCATGTTGGGCTGTGTTATGGCATTTGTATATGGATAATCCGGCATCTCCCGTGGGGAGAGTAAGGCCCTCAAAGCTTGTACATGATATTATTCTCCTTGGGTAATAAAATACTCCAAGGGGGGGGGGGGGGGGGGTCGGCCCATTCCGGCCTCTATGCGGTGTCACACGTGCAAGCTCCACTTTCAGCATTTGTGGATGTTTTGTCCAGCTTTATGTTTTATGCAAAGTGATGATGGATATGTGTTAAGGTTGTGGCCATGTTTAAATGTTTTAACATGCATCGATGTTATCAACAAGTGTGTCAAAGGCCCTAGTCCCTCGGGCACCTGCCGCGAGTTTCACCTGGGATGGTGAACTGGTCCCATGTGAGCCCAGTCCAGGACAAGTCAGCCAGGGATCCATCTCAGTCGTCCGAGGTCAGGTGTGCATTGTCCTGCACAGGAGTCCAAGGTCAGGTGTGCACTATCCTGCACATGAAACAATGCTAGTCCGCGCTGTGAGTCTCCCTCTGGAATGATGTCAGGGATTCTGTGTATCTGGTATGGTACCGGATGCCAGATCACTGAGTAGTTAGTTAGGGTTTGATTATAGGAAACGGGGCCAGCCATAGGGCTACTTTAAGTCTTAGGGTGGGCATGGGGATGGTGTGAAACCACCCCCATGAGAGCGAGGAAGGTCCTGGCTGTACCCACCAACCATGGGTAAGCAATGGAGGGCTGTAGGATAGCCCTAGGGGCAGGCCTAGGAGGGGTGTAGGGCAAGTATGGGGCAGCCCATATAGGCTGCCCAGCCTCAGGGTACTTGCAAAATCAGTACCCAGCCTCTTGGAATTCAGGCGCATGATGCCCAGCCATCTAGGGAATGAAGCGCAGCTTTTTATGTGTTATTTTCAGCATTTAATGCTGATTTTAGAGTCGTGGGCAGAAAGTGAACTGGCCGCTTGGATTAATGCTGGCCGACTGCTCATCCTGGAGTAGTATAAATAGATGAGCCACAATCCCATTGTTTCATCTCATTTTTCACCAAGAGCCAAGGCAAACAAGGGCTAGACAAGCCAAGGAGTTGCTAAAGCAAAGGGGTGAAGGACTGTAGGTCAAGGGTAGAGTTTTCTCAGCCAAGAAAGGTCTTTTGGAAGACGTTAATAAAATCTTTCTTTCTTTCTTTCTTTCTTTCTTTCTCTCTCTCTCTCTCTCTCTGGAGTCCTCCCGACAGTTAGCTTTACAGGGAGACACGGCTTGTTGGTATGGACAGATGACATCTTGGTTCCAGGCACATGGTTTTAGCATGGACAGATTGCCTCCCTTCCAGTATTCTCTGGAGGCACCCTCTCTCACTCTCACACGGACAGAGATTACCAGACTCATCCGTCAGGATTTAGTTCAGCTGGACATTAGGAGGACATGGATACAGCCGACTGAGGAGCTGGGCACGAAGATGGCTTTCTACAGAGAGCATTTTCTTCAGCTCACAGCAGATGGTTTTGTGATCAGACCCAGTTACATGGATGTACACTTGTCTCATGCAGTACGATGTGCTATTGGTCAGATTCGCACATCCTCACACCAGCTTGAGATTGAGATTGGCCGATATAGAGGTATACCAGCTGAGGCCAGGATATGCCGAGTATGCCATGGGGAGCCAGAGACAGAGCTGTATTATATATGCCATTGTACTGCATACTATGAGATACGTGGTCGTTTCCACTGTTTATTCAGAGAGGGTTTTGGACCACTTTCCAGAGTCATGGGATACCAGGACCAGAGGTGTTTGGGATTGTTCTTGCTTGAGCTGCGGAGACATAGAGATAGCCTGCTTAGGCGCACAGAGAGCCAGACTCAGAGGCACATTACAGATTTCTTTAGTCCAGCCATCACTGCGCCAGATGGACCACAGCAGCAGCAGGACATGGATACCGCCCACACCAGGGGTACACTGATTGATCGTACGATTGAGCTTGGGTGGTCCAGACGCCCACGACTACGGAGGGGGGCATCCCAGTATAGACGGAGGTTGCAGCGGCAGATTCGGATTATTCTTGCGAGGCATGCGGGACACCCAGTCAGGGTGCTGACCACAGAGGATATTGAGGAGATCCGCCAGTGTCCGATGCGGCACATATTATGAGATGGAGGCACCTCCATAGTGTACTCCTCCGTCCCACATGATATTGTATCCTCTCACTATATTCCACTCACCTCCATAGCGTACCCCCCCCCCCCCCCCCCCCCTCGCTATATTCCAGTTCCAGTTTCATTTTCTAGGTGCCAGTAGTATCATCTTTATTTTTCATTTTCTGGGTTTTTTTTTTAAAAAAATCCAGACATTGTATCAGATCCACCATGATATAACTTTTGGTCTCATAGGTCATTATGGCCTTTTGAAGACGTTAATATAACATTTCATTTCATTTCATTTCATTTCTCCCTATTTTCTGCACATCTTCATTCAGTTTGTGCGTTAATTCCGTCGCGAGAGTGTTGATTTCTGAGCATTGAAGTTACCCATCTTCTCCAAAGCTTCCGCATGTTACAGTGGTATCAGAGCCTACTTCAAGTGCAAAGATTCAACAAAGAAACCAATTTTTTTCTCGCTCGTGTGGTTGGTTTTTAGACGCCGGTGGACTACCCCCTTCGGAGTGACTCCTATCCCTCGAAGGGCGGTTGGTTTTCAGCCTCCGGAAGTCTCCGGACGTCTCCCACATAGATAGTGGATGGTCAGATTGCGTTCCGGAAAAGAAGTGCATTTTCCTGCTATGGCGAGCTTCGACGACGAGAGAGACCAAGAACCATGGGACCAGAGTGCACCAGGCAGCCCAGCTAGGGCACCAGGCTTGAGTGTTACAGATATGTTCCAGCAAATGATGCGCGCAATCGCAGACCAAACAACCAAGTTGGACGAGCAGAAAGCGCAGATCTTGGCTTTGGAAGAGCATACCCGTTCTCCAGCGTCGCGTTTTCCATCTCCTCCTCCCTCTCCTTTCATATCCGAGATTTGAGATCTTGGACACGGGGACCCTCTCGCGGGGTCACGACCGCAGCCTAGCTCTTTGCTTGAGTTGCAGATGCGTGCATTGGAGATCCGACAACGTGAAGACGAAGCCATGCGACGCGTGGAACACGAACGTTACCTAGTGATGGGAGAAGGAACCTGAATTAGGGTTTAGAGTTCATTCATGGGAGACATACACAGAGAAGCAAGGGAGAGAGAGAGAGAGAGTTGTGGGGATAAGTCAACTCATCAAGTGAGTGTGTGACTCCCCTATCACACATGTATATTGCACTAGTACACATAGTGCACTTAGTACATTAAAAGTACTAAGTGTACTATGTACTATAACTTATGGGCTTGTACACACTATAAGGGTGGGCATAACGCCTTTACCCCAACAACCTCCCACTTAAAGGCAAAGTGCCCTTAAGTAAAGGAAAAGAAAAATCAGCATGTACATGATAATATACAAGGCCATATCAAGGCTGAAAATGGCCTCATCCAATGCCCATCAAGTGTCTGCAATGAGCAAACCGCTCCGGAGGCAAACTCTTTGTCAACAGATCAGCCGGGTTGTCATCCGTGTGAATCTTAACAAGCTGAATTTGCTTGTTCTCTATCACCTCTCTGATGAAGTGATACTTCACATCCACATGCTTCGTCTTTGCATGAAAGACAGGGTTCTTTGCCAACTGGATGGCACTCTGACTGTCACAATGCAACAATGGAATATCCCCTGTATAACCCAAATCAACCACTAACCGAGATAGCCATAATGCCTCCTTGCAAGCCTCTGTGGCTGCAATATACTCGGCCTCTGTAGTAGATAAGGCTGTGCACTTCTGCATCCTGGATATCCATGACACAGCACCTCCTGTGAATGTAAATACATAACCGGTAGTAGACTTCCGGTTATCTGGATGACCGGCATAATCCGAATCCGTGTAACCATGCACTAATGCATCCTGTTTGCCAAAGCAAATGCACAAATCCTGTGTGCCCTTCAGGTATCTCATGACACCTTTCACTGCTTCCCAATGCTTCTTGCCAGGGTTGGCCATGTATCTAGAAACCACTCCCACTGCAAATGCAATGTCCGGCCTAGTAGCAACCATGGCATACATGAGACTGCCACAAGCTGAAGCATACGGAATCTTGGCCATATCAGCCCTGTCACTATCCGACTGTGGGCTGTCCATAGCACTGAGTTTCACATATGGAGGCAAAGGAGTACTAGCTTTCTTCCCCCCGTCCATATTGAACCTCTGCAAGACTTTGCCAATGTATTCCTTCTGAGACAAATACAACACATGCTGATTTCTGTCCCGAAGTATCCGCATACCCAAGATGTGATTTGCATCACCCAAATCCTTCATATCAAAGGTTTGATGCAGCCTCTGCTTCAAAGCATCCATCTCTTTACGAGATTTCCCGGCAATCAACATATCATCAACATACAAAATGAGAATCAAGAGACTGCCATCCAAAGCTTTCTTGGTGTACAAGCAGTGATCTATGTCACTTCTCCTGAATTTCTGAGATTTCATGAATGTATCAAATTTATGATACCATTCTCGTGGTGCCTGTTTGAGCCCATAAAGACTCTTTTTCAGCTTGCATACAAGCTTCTCCTTTCCACTCACTGCATAACCCTCTGGTTGCTGCATATATATCTCCTCATGGAGATCACCGTGAAGAAAAGCAGTCTTCACATCCATCTGAATCAAGTCCAGATCATCATGCGCAACCAAAGCCAATACAGCTCTAAGTGTGGTCATTTTGACCACTGGAGAGAAGATCTCATCAAAGTCCACACCATATTCCTGCTTGAAGCCCTTAGCCACTAATCTGGCTTTGTATCTTGGCTTTGCATCTGGTGCAACTTTGAGCCTGTATACCCACTTGCATGGCAAAACCTTCTTGCCTGCAGGCAAAGGCACCAACTTCCAAGTTCCATTTTTATGCAGAGAATCCATCTCTGACTTCATGGCACGCTCCCATAGAGCCTTGTCTGCCCTCTGTAAAGCCTCTTTGTAACATGAGGGCTCCCCACAGTCAGTGAGCATCAAGTAGTCAACCCCTGGAACAAACCTGTCAGGGGCTCTGGAGGGTCTAGTGGACCTCCGTACCCAATGACCATCATTTGCAGGTTGCTGTCCAGCCTGCATATCACCCATTGGTGGCTCCTGTTCCATGCCATAAGGCTGAAAAATCATGCCCGGTATATCCTCCAACTGTGGTATATCCATAGGGATATCTTCTGCCATATCTGGCTGTCCATTTGGACCATTTTCAGCACCATTTAAGGGCTGGTTTTCCTGCTGTAATGGCTGATTTACAGCCCTTTGTTGTTGTCCATGATGTCCATCATCATCAAAGATGACTCTGCCAGGCTCCTGTTGCCTTGCAGGCTCCTTATACATGCATGTTTCATCAAAAATGACATCATTGCTGCGTATGATCTTTCTATTCATGGGATCCCAAAGTCTATACCCCATTTCACCTCTGTCACCATATCCTAGGAATATGCATTTGTGAGACTTAGGATCAAGTTTGGTGCGCATTTCCCTGCGTATGTGCACGTACGCAACGCAACCAAACACTCTCAAGTGCTTGTATGACGGAGGCTTCCCTGTCCATACTTCTTCTGGCACTTTCCCACCAAGCCTCGTATTAGGTGACCTGTTTATAAGGTGAACGGCTGTCATAACAGCTTCAGCCCAAAAACCATGAGGTAATGCAGCATGTGACAACATAGAACGGACTTTCTCCTGAATGGTCCTGTTCATCCTCTCTGCTGTCCCGTTTTGTGGAGGATCATAAGGAGTAGAGAGCTCCCTCTTGATGCCTTTAGCATCACAAAAGTCCTGAAACTGTTTGGACATGTACTCTCCACCATTGTCGGAACGCAAAGCCTTCAGTGTTTTGCCAGTTTGATTCTCAACAAGAGCAACAAACTTCTCAAACACTGAGAATGTATCACTCTTCAAACGAAGAGGATAGACCCACACCTTACGTGTGGCATCATCAATAAAAGACACAAAATATTTTGCCCCTCCCAAAGAAAGCTGAGGCATCTCACATACATCTGTATGCACAAGCTCTAACTGAGCATCTTTCTGTCCAAGAGCTTTCTTGTGGGGGCACTGTAGTTGCCTACCATATATACAATGCTCACAAAATTGAAAACTTGAAAACTTTAGAGAAGGCAAGTAACCCAAACGAGACAATTGCTCCATTCCTTTGACACTCATGTGTCCCAACCGGCTATGCCACATAGAAATTTCCGGCAGCTCGGTTGCATTTACATTAGCATGGTGACAAACACCTGCATGCATGAAATAAAGAGTGTCCACTTTAGAGCCTCTGGCAACAACCAGTGAGCCCTTACTAATCTTCCACTTTCCACTACCAAATGTGGTAACATAATCAGCATCATCAAGCTGTCCAGTAGAAAGCAGATTCTTCTTGATCTCAGGCACATGCCTGACATCATGGAGCATAAGCTGTGAGCCATCTGAAAATACAAGCCTCACATCACCTCTGCCAAGAATTTTGCATGCATGGTTATCACCCAAATAAACCACTCCTTCATTGCCAGCAGTGTACCTGACAAACAAGTCTCTGCAACCTGTGACATGAAAGGAGGCACCTGAATCAATGATCCATGAGTGCATACCATGACCACCTGTAAGAAGTGAATGGGCATCAAGTGAAGACGTAAAGAGGACCTCATCCTCACTGCCACCTGCATGTGACACATTGATTTCTTCAATCTTGACTCCACTTTTGCCCTTCGGCTTTACATCTTTGGCTTCATCCTTGTCTTTGTCTTTGCCTTTTCCCTTTTCTTTCTGATCATTTTTCCATTTGTAGCATTGTTTTTTGATGTGTCCCTTCTTGCCACAATAATGGCATTCCAAATCCTTTTTGGAGCGAGACTTGCTCCTTCCCCTTTCTTGGCTTTTCCCCCTTTGCTGGGATCTCCCACGTGCATTCATTGCATTAGACTTGCCAACAGAGTTGTTCTTCCTATTCATCTCTTCTTGAAGAAGAGCACCCTCAACATCTGCATATGAATGCATAGCATTCGAATTGCTAGTGGCTGTCCTGAATGTGTCCCAACTCTCTGGCAAAGTGCATAACAAAAAAGTGGCTTTGAACTCATCGTCCATTGCCAACTTTTGATTTATAACCTGGCTGACAATACCATTAAACTCATTGAGATGGGCTGTCATAGAAGCCCCTTCCTTCATCTGAAGGCCTATGAGTTTCTTCAACCAATACACTTTGCTTGAGGCACTTTGTTGGGCATACAAGTCCTGCAATCTCTGCCACATTCCCCAAGCTGTCTTCTCTTCACGAATGCTGAAAAGTAATGAGTCTGACACAGACAACATGATAGTAGATCTTGCCAGCTCATCCATATCTTCCCACTCTTCAGCCGTAAGAGAAGCGGGCATCACACCCCTTTCTTTGATAGGCTTGTGCTGCTTTTTCTGAAGCAACACATTGTAGCACTGGGTTTGCCAAATGTCATAATTCTGCGAGCCTTCAAGCTTCTTGATGTGAAGCAATGAAGAGCTCTCACCTGTGGTTGCCATAGCAAAATGCAACCTGTCAATGCCTGACTCCCTGCAAATGTGCAAACACTGCACCCAAAGCACACAAAGTGCTCACAAATGTTCTCCCAAGCTTTATCTCCCACTGCGGAAGCAAGAATGCAACTTTTCTCCCACTTTTTGTGATGAAAACACCAAAATCTGGTTGCTGCAGATTTTGGACAGCACCTTAAATGTGCTCTTTTGCCCTTCCAAAGTACTGTACAGCAGTACCAAGTGCTCACCAATGATGTACCAAACCTGTACCGGCAATTTCAGCAGCTGAATTTGAACCTTTTGATCACTCAAAATAGTGTACAGCCATGCCAAAACATGTACAAATCTGTACCAAATCTGTACCAGCAGGTACAGTAGCAATAAATGCTCTCCTGGCTGTCCAAATGAGTGAAAATCAGACTTTTACAGTCCTGTATACTGCATACAACAGTCCCGAACAGAAATTGGGCAAAAGCCCCTTGACTGCAAGCTGATTTCTGAGGATTCAAGGCATAAATGTCTTGCATGTTGCTTTGCCAAGCTCAACAAGCATACAAACTTGAAAAGCCCCTTGATTTGAGATCAATTTCTGATCATGCATGGTACATTGGCGCACATGAAGGCATCCAGAGTGTTCACGATGCTTCCCCCTGGCCACATATACATCCAATACATGAAAGCCCCTTGATTTACAGGCACATTGAGTGCTTGTAAGGCATCAGCACATTAACCACAGCATCAAATGCGATTGCCTGCATGCAAATCAACCAAATCGGCACAAAAGCCCCTTGATTTGCACTGCAATTTGCTGCAATTTGCTGCGATTTTGCCCAAATGTGCAATTTCTCACATCATACAGCATGTATGAGTGCTTAATTGCACAATTACATCAAAAGCCCCAAATTTCGACATCCAATTTCCTGCAAATTGATCCTGATTTGACCAATTTCCTGCAAATTTATCCTGATTGTGACCAATGTCACCCGATTTTGCCAATTTTGCTCAAAATTGAGCAATTGGGCACCTGTACCTGCTCAATTGATAATTGTACCTGCTCAATTGCAAGTCCCAAAAAAAAATTGAAGCAAAATACCTCTGAATTTGCAGGTGGATTTCTGTTGCAGGAGGGGGGTTTGCTGATGTTGATGCTGCTGCAGAAAGCTATTGCTTTTTATTATGTTTCCAGACGAGTTGGTGCTGCTCTGTGCGCATTACGTGGAAGAAATGGCTGTCCTGGGCGAAGGAGAGGCGTGTGTCACCTTTCACTGTAGACAAGAGCTTCTCCAGTAGGCGGCTAGCGAGCGATGGTGCCGGCGTTGCCAGACGCCACACTGAACTCCACCCGAATCTGAAGGTCGCGTGTTCAGTCCGCGCTCACCATACCAATGGGGGGATGCGCCCGCTAGTAATCCTTTGTTCGCCTGGACGCTTGGTTGCCCCTTCGCTTAACGGTTCGCTTTGTTGCCTTCGCCCAAAGCTTCTTCGCTCGCCAAGCGTTAGTATTCGCTCCACGCTGAAGGACTTTCGCCTATCCGCCTGCGTGGTGGCCAGCGCTACACGCTAACGTGCCTTTGCGTTTTCCCTCTAGCGCCAAGCTTGGCCGGACCTCGTGGCTGTTGGGCAGCCCACGCTGGTTGGCTGGGCAGAGACCAGAAAAAATACAGGCAGCTCCAAGAGAGATTCAGCAGGCGACCAGCTCCAAGAGAGATTCAGCAGGCAGGAGCCATCAAGGAGAAGAGGGAGGGACCAAAGCTCTGATACCAGTTGATGGGAGAAGGAACCTGAATTAGGGTTTAGAGTTCATTCATGGGAGACATACACAGAGAAGCAAGGGAGAGAGAGAGAGAGAGTTGTGGGGATAAGTCAACTCATCAAGTGAGTGTGTGACTCCCCTATCACACATGTATATTGCACTAGTACACATAGTGCACTTAGTACATTAAAAGTACTAAGTGTACTATGTACTATAACTTATGGGCTTGTACACACTATAAGGGTGGGCATAACGCCTTTACCCCAACACCTAGCAGCTTTGGACGCCAGATTGACACTGGCGGCGCCCTCGAATCATTTTTCCGAGAAAATGAATTTCAGTAAGTATAATGGTAAACTCGATCCCACAACTCTTTATTCATGGTTACATCAGTTTGTAGCTTACTTTGCCGCAGGGTACTTGGAAGGTGAGGCCATTCCTTGGTGGACTCTGTGGGCTCATGCCCACACCAGATTAGGTATGGTAGCTTATGTGTGAGACGAGTTTGTCCGTGACCTTAAGCAGCGGTTTCTACAGCCTCACTACCTTGAGCGACTCGAAGACGAGTTCAGGGAGCGCGTTAGAACGCGCAACCAGTCCTTCAGTTTGCTAATAGAATTTCGACCTTATGTTTGCAGTTAGGCTTATCTGATTCAGACAAGAAAGGGCAGTTTTTGTATGGCCTTGACACGCAAATCCAATGGGAGGTGCGTATGTTCCGGCCAGCCACCTTTGAAGACACACTCTCGCTTGCGCAGAGTGCAGAAATGAAGCATAATGAGCAAGGCCAAGACTTCCGAGGCGGCTTCTCCCAAGGCTACCCGCCTCGGGGGGCAATGGCCAGAACCAAACGAGGTCTTTCCCAGGACAGAGCCTGAGAGCCTCTAGCTCCAAGAACTTGAACAATGCATCTAAGCTTACTCTAGACAAGAAAGCGGAGGCAGGCAGGACAGGTGGCAAGTTGAGTGCTGAGGAGCTTTCTCAGTACAAGGAGGGTAGATGTTTCTTTTGTCATACAAAAGGACATACTTCTCGGGATTGTCCTAAGAAGCCTCGAAAGCCCGCCGCCGCTGCCTCCATAGCTTCCGTGGTGAACTCAGATCCCCCACACAGATCCTAGCGGCTATCCTTGGTTCTTCAAACCGTGATGCTTCAATTGGAGCAATTATTAGCTGGGAGCTCGAAGATAAGCAGAAGGGTGCCCATGACCAGGAGTATGAGCGCAATGAATTGCTGAAGTCCTTTGGCTACATAGGTGGCCAGAGTCGTCATCGTCTTGTTTGACAGCGGCAGCACGGAGGATGTGGTCACGGAACAGGCTGCCAAGCGTGCCCGTTTTGACCTGACTTTAGTGGACAAACAAGTTGAGGGTTTTAGTACAGGCATGACAACGAGCGTCAAGTATGAAGCTCTAGGTGCTAAGTTAGTTATTCAGGGCATAGAATTTGTGCGTGATTTTATGGTTGCCTCTCTTGTAGGAACAGACATAATTTTGGGTATTGAGTGGTTTCACAAGTTTCTTCTAGATGTCAAGTGGGACAAGCACACGTTCCAGATCAATCGGAATGTGTCAAATGCCCCAGTGTGACCATTAAGTGTGAGCCAGGGATTTCGAACTTTCCGCTCATAAGCCACCTGTAGGCTAAGCGAGCAGTCAGGAAAGGCGCACACTGTGCGATGATATACATCCAGACAGCCCAGACGGTGGCCAGTGCTTCCGAGAAGTATTCGGCTCTCCATGAGAAGTTCCAGAAGATTTTTCTTTAGGACAGCCTCCCTCCCCAATCCCTCCCTGTCCAGACCGGAGGACCACAAGATTGACCTCCTCCCAGGCTTGGAACCCCCGAGCAAGTTTCCGTATCGCCTTTCCAAGGCAATGGAATCGGAGTTGGACCGCCAACGCCAGAGTTGTTCCAATTTGGCTTCATCCGTCCCAGCGTGTCGCCATTTGCAGCCCCGATTTTATTTGTCAAGAAGAAAGATGGGTCTTCCCGTTTGTGTGTCGATTATCGTGCACTCAACAAGCTGACTATCAAGAGCAGATTCCCGATGCCTATAATAGATTATATTCTCGAGAGGCTGAATGGAGCAAAGGTGTTCTCAAAACTTGATTTAAAGAGTGGGTACCACCAGGTGCGGATTGTGGAGGGGAACATCTCCAAGACCGCCTTTTGTACGGAACGGGCCCACTATGAATTTGTGGTCATGCCATTTGGCTTGACGAACGCCCTAGCTACATTTAACCGCATGATGATGCATGTTTTTTGGGATTTGATTGGAAAGTGTGTGTTCATATTTCTGGACGACATACTAGTATTTTCAGCTACGGTTGGGCAGCATGACATTGATGTGGAGAAAGTTCTTAACTTGCTGGAAAGCAACGAGCTCTACGTCAATGAAAAGAAGTCGGAATTTTATCTGTTCCAGGTGCATTACTTGGGATACATAATTAGTGCCGAAGGCATTCGACTGGATCCGGCTAAAGTGGCCGAGATTGTCAATTGGGAAATACCTGAGACAGCCTATGACATCAGATCCTTTGTGGGTATATGCCAGGCATACTCCACCCACATAGACAAGTTTTTTGATCTCTCGGCGGATCTCACCGATCTGCTAAAGGGTGTGAAGACAAGAAGGGAAAAGATTCGAATGACTCCATGAGCGTTGGAGGCATTCAAGAACCTCAAGGTGGCTTTATCAGAAGCGCCTTGTTTAGCACTTGCCTCGTGGGACGAACCATTTCAGGTGATCACCGATGCGAGTAACATCGCAATTGGCGGTGTGTTACAACAGAATGGTCATCCAGTAGCTTACATGTCTCGTAGTTTATTGCCCGCAAAAAAAAATTACTGAGTCTATGATCGTGAACTCCTAGTAGTTATACAGGCCTTGAAACATTGGAAACATTTTCTTTATGGCCGTGACTTTGAGGTTCGCACTGACCATTAGGCATTACGCTGGATTCAGACAATGCCAAGTGCACAGTGGAGTGATCGACAACACCGCTGGAGTCGGTCTTTAAGATGCATACCCACATGCCTAGCATAGATTTCTCAGTAAATTCCTCAATGCAAAAGGCTATTTCAAATTGCTTTACGAAAGCAAGTGCCTTGGTAGTATCCAACTTTCCATTATAGCTCTCGAATTTAATGTGCTTGTCCCCTGATTTGAACTCTTTGGCCTTCTTGCCATGACGGGCATCCCGACGCTCTAATACATCCTCCTCCTCGTCATGCCTACGTTGGCGATGATGCCCAGTTCTAGGGCTGATTTCCCGCGTAACACCCTCCACTCTGGATGGAACTCTAGGAGCAGGAGCATACCTAGAAGGTGGAGATACCACCGACAATGCATGAAGATCTTCTGCATCTCTCAAATGGGTTGAAAACCCCTCATCATCTCCTTGGGCTGCATGCCCCCTCAAATCAGTTGCATGGACTGCAAGCCCCCTCAAAACACTTGCTCGGGCTACATGCCCACTTACATCACTTGCTTGGGTTGCATGCCCTCTTACATCACTGGTGCGGTTTGCATGCCCTCCCACAACATCATCGGAATTCCCTTCACGGGATAGCTTGTGAGGCTGCTGTGTGAAGACCCTGATCATCGGAAACAACTTCGCCAGGGCTTTTTAGATAAGCAACAGCCAACTCTCGAGGTTTGTCGATTCCCATCTGTCGGGCAATTGCATCAAAAGTGACCACATCAGTCTTGACATGAGACTTTGATTCTATGACCCTCTGTATATCAGGATCTCTTTGCAAAGCACGGAGCTCTTCAAGCTCATTCATCAAGGCATCAATATCCTGCTGATCCTCAGTCCTGGCAGATAACGGTGGATTGTTACCCGCCAAAGCCCCAACATGATCCCTGTCTCTATCTTCTTCCCGCACGCGGCGAATACGGGTGATAAGAGTCCTCCACAGAATGATCAGACTGGCTGGCCATAATGTATCTTTCAGCTTTTCAAAAAGAAAAGAATTTTCCATGCCCTGGATTCGCTCTCTACCAGTTTCCCAAGTATGATACTGAATAGACTGCAAGGGTGCAACAGTGCCCCTACACTGACAGGAGGGCCATGAAGTCTTTCCGCACGCTCACTGCCGCTTAAACCAAAGGTAACCTCTTTCGAGGTGTGACAATAAGACGAGGGCTACCTCAGAATCCCAACCTTCTCTCACGGATAATGACTCCTTACAGCCATATCCAGCATCATATTAGGCTAGGCAAGGCTATATATAATGAGGGGTGGGGGGGTGCTGATCGGTCAGCCTAAAAGGTGTAGGCCAGTAGCCAAGACAAAAAATCCCAAATAAATCATAAAATACCCATAAAAATACCTTTTTTAGGGCTGGGAAAAATATTGTTTTCTCACAATCACCTCCTCTATAGCCTGACTTCAGTGCCCATTACTCACTTTCCTTCCTTTCTCTCCCACGAATGCCTTTCATACATGCTTCTGATGCTCCTACACTACCTTGAAACCTTCTAGCTTATCTACTTGTTTTTTTTTTCTGGAAACAAGATCCTTCTATTAGGTACCAAAAGAAGCCTCCAAAGGCTAGATACAAATTGCCTCCATGTACGGAGCGAGGACCAAAGAATAGAAAAGGGGGGAAGGATGCACTTCTCCTCTGGGCTAGCCACTCTATGAAGAGAAGGCTATCTCATCCAAGGGGTGGGGGAGGGAATAACCATACAGGTGCTTTGTAGTGCCAAGTGGGCTCACCACCACTATCTGTGAGAAAAGGAACAGGTAACCAGAGCTTCACGAAGGCTTCGCGACGCTTCTGCATACGGTCAAAACCACCCTGAAGTTTCCCCCACTGGCCGTGGAGGGTATGAATGATACCGAGCCAGACGCTCTCGATGGACTCCGCAGGTGGAGTGTTGGTGCCTTCGATGGCTTCGTTGCATCGGGCTCTCTAGATATTCCATGCAGCAATGCTACTACAAATCTCCCATCTTTGGCACGAACCAGGAGTCCAGTGACTAGTAGATGGGGTTGGGAATGGTACTGTCGAAATATGAAGGTGAGAGACCTGAAGGGCTAGCCCCCCACCTTCCTTCTCATAAGCCATGACAGCCTTGGCCTCAGTGGCCTAAGACAGTGCCCCATATGATTGTACGGAAAGAGGCCGTGTCTAGAGTGAAGATGCAGAGAATCCGTTGCCAAACCTGCTGAGCCTTCGGGCAATTCCAAAGACAATGGCACTAAGACTCCTGGGGATGGCCACATCTCGGACATGCTGTTGGTCTGCCGCCAATGGCCAACCACGTGCCAACCGCCAAACTCCTATGTGCCAGCAACCACAAAAAGAGGGTGATCTTCCGAGGTTGAAAACTGACCCAATGTTGCCGAAGTGTCCTCAACCTCAGGCATTTGGATCCTACGGATGTTGTTGCTTTGATGTGCTGGTGTAAGTTGTCTGTTGTCTCTCTAAGCAAGATGTGACCTGTGAGTCTTTCAGACTGAGCCATGCTACATGAGCTTTTGAGCCATGTTCATGAGCCTTTGAGCTAGTTGCGGGGAACATGTGGTGTTTCTTTGCTAGTATTGGAGGACAGGGACTATTGAGGGCCATCCTAGCATCTCCAACTTCACATCCGAGGGGGGGTTTAGAGCTTTAGTTTGTGAGAACACTCCCTATGAGTGTGTGTGTGTGAACACCTCTTAAAGGTGAATGTGTGCAATTGTGAAGAAGTGCTTATTATAACCACTTATGTGTGTGTGTGTGTAAGAAGTTGTCACATGCACTCTGCACTAGTGTGCATGGTGAGAAGACGGCTCATCATCAGTGCATCATTGTACAGCAATTGGATCCTTTAGGATATAAAAATGTTGTATGCCGTGGTCCCATTGTAATCCTCAGTTCAGGATATGTCAGGCACAAGCTACGTAGGTCATTCCTCAGCCTTAGAGTGTCAGTTAGTCAGTCAAGTCTCTTAATCCACTTGAAGAGAATCATTCGTGCATGTAGAGTCAGTAGAAGCCTTAGGGTTTGCATCTGGCTTCTCATACAAGCAAGAAGTTTTTTTGTTGGACTGTCTTTAGAAACAGGCCGATTGTCCACGGCTTACTAAAAATAGGAGAAAATGATAAAAGCCCATAAAATAGGCAAACCCCATAAATACATTGAGATGCACAATTCTAACACATGTTACATTGGTATCAGATTTAGCTTGTCCACACACACCACATCCTAGCGTGAGCATCCTTGGATGGTCAAACTTCGCTCCAGCACGACCATTGACTTCAGGAAAATGTGGAGAGTACACATCAGTAGGAAGATGTCTCCCTGGAAGGAGACCATGCTCTTCCACCAACAGCAGATACCATAGCTCTACTCCGAGCACAAAATCAACTTCTTCTGGAGCGTCTCCAACTCTTGGAGGCTATGTCAACAAAACCCACTCCACCAGCTACTCTCGACTTCATCTCTCTTTTCTTTCAGATGGAACAACAAAGATGAGAGGATGAGGCTAGATGGTGGGAAGAAAAAGCTGAAGAAGCCGCCAAAAAACAACAAGAAAAAGCAGATAGATGGGACTATGAGGAAGCTCAATGCAGGCTTGAAGAAGACCGGCGTCAAGCTGACCTCACAGCTCAGGAGCACCAACAAGAGCTCGATCGAGAGAAAATGATACTCGAACACAAGCAGGAAAAGGAGGCCATTCATCTGCAATTTCAACACACCCTCTCTTCAGTTTCTCCACCCATAGGTGCCACCAGCCATACCCCCGCGACATCAACGACCGTCATTAGAACTTAACCAAATTCTAGTAAGTATGATTGTAAGTGTGATCATTTAGCTATCAATCAATTTATTCATCAGTTTAATGCATATTTTTCTTTGGCAAAGCTAACAAATCCTCAAGATAAAGTCCACGTAGCGGCTCCCCACCTTATGGGTAAGGCACTCACTTGGTGGTAGCATTGGTCTACTTTACATACAAACCAGACCACAGGTGTGAGCTTTTCGTTGGGATATCTTCGTCCATGACCTAAAGACCAAATTTCTCCCTCCCCAGTCTTTGACCAACTTGGGAGATGAGTTCTATGGACTCAAACAGAACGGGTCATCCATGCTTCAGTTTTTGAGAAAAGGTTATCACTTCAGCACAACAGTTAGGGTTATTTGAGCGGGCCAAGATGGGTCAATTCATTTGTGGATTGGATCCTAACATTTGGTTCACAGTTTGCAACTTTGAACCTAACACATATGACTGGGCTTTGACTCTCGCTCAAAATGAAGAAATGAGGATGAACGAAGGAAAACCAAAACAACCGCAGTCTAGTACCAAAACCCAGCCACGAAAGGGTATTTCGTCTTCTAAAGACGCTAAGACAGACAACAGTTCTAGCTCTATTTTAGGGAGTAAGGAATCCAAGCCTAAGAAAACCCCTCAGGAAAGGCTAAAGCAGGCATCATTGGAGGCTATCTACCTCCAGAGGAGCAAAGGAAGTACTAGTCAGAAAACCGATGTTTTTACTGTTATACCATTGGGCATGGTAAGGATTGTCAGAAATGGCAAGTGGAGCAAGCCTCCAAAGAGCCTTTTGCCACAGTTGCCAGAGTATCTTCCGCTCCTCGAGAACCGCCTGCTACCGCAAATGCAGTTCAGCTCTTACCTTCTATGCATCCCATGTCATCCATGGTGTTTGATGCTAAGTAGGAGGGTGAGGTTGCAGTCCCATCAAAAAGCCTGATCTGACCTTATGGCTCTGCCAAGGGTCGTCAGTTTATAGTCTTATTTGCATGGTAACAAGCAACGGCCGTTTCCCTGCTCGGAAACGCGGAAACACCGTTTCTCGAGAGTCACCGTTTTCGTTTCTCTGTTTCCTAGTCTGCAATAAAAAATCACCCATTGATTTGTCTCATCTAGTGCTTGCTTAGTGATTTTCTACAAATTTTGCTCACTATTTATTTCAAATTATGATGGTGTGCTCCTCAAACCTTTCCCTAGTTATTAATTTTCTCATTATTTTTATATTATGTATCATACATCCACCGTTTCCTAGCTGTTTCTGTTTCCTAGTTTTGGGCCGTTGCCGTTGCCGTTGCCGTTGCATGTAACTGTGCTTATTTGACATGGGCAGTATCTCAAAAGGCACAGCAGTTTCCTTTTTAGGTTCAAAAGGTCTCATTTCAGCGCGATTTCATTGTATCGCCGCTTTTGGGGTGTGACATGATCTTAGGAATCTAGTGGTTTCGCCATAATGAACCCATTCCCAATTAGGGGCAGGACACTTTTACTATCTGTAAAGGTTTGCTTGAGCCTGTCATGATTCGTGGGGATAGGAGCATTCTTGGCATACCTATGATTTCTTATCTTCAGGCCTGATGAGCTATCCGCAAGGGAGCGGAAGGAGCATTGAGTTATCTTCATGCTCAAACAGCTTCTATCTCATTGATAACAACTGTCTCATCTTCTTCTTCAGTCCCTCAATTAGTAGATCTCCTTTCTCATTCAGATATTTTGCTTACGGACGATCTTCCACCTAGTCTCCCCCCCTCTCGTCTCGAGGATCATCATATCGATTTGGTCCTTGGGATAGAACCTCCTAGCAAGTTGCCCTATTGTCTTTCCAAGACTTTCAAGGGCAAGCTAGAAAAGCAGTTAGTGATCACAACACTCAAACATTTGAAGCCTATTCTTAATGGATGAGTTTTCACATTTAAAACAGACCACCAAGCACTTTAGTGGCTCTCAACGATGCCAAGTGCCTAGTGGAGTGATTGGCAGGCCAGAAGGAGTCAGATCTTCCAACAATTTGGCGAAATGATCAAGTACATCCCTGGTTAGCATAACCCCGTGGCAGATGCTCTTAGTGGAAAGACTAGCATCCAGCCCATGCAGGATTCCCATTCTCAAAATCTATGGAAGAGACTTGGATAGCGTGAATGATGAGCATGTCAATTCCGCAGAGTCTGGTACTCGATACAGTTTCGCCCCTGATTTTGAGTCTGGCCATTATTCAGTTCATAGACATGCAAATAAGTCTAGACGAGATGTCCACTTCAAGGAAGGGGATTGGGTCTATTTGCACATAATGAAACAGAGATTGAAACAAGTGGGCAAACGTTGTTCCAAGCTTTCTTTCAGTAGTTTTGGATCTTTTCCTATAGTTAAGAAGCTAAGTGATGTCTCTATGAAGTTGAAGTTGCCTAACAGACCTACCTCCAAGCTAAGTAGGAATGTCACATGCACTGTGCACTGTAGTGCATGGTGACAAGATGGCTCATCATCAGTGTATCATTGTATAGCAGTAGGACCCTTTAGGATATGAAAGTGTTGTATGCCGTGGCCCCATTGTAATCCTCAGTCTAGGATATGTTAGGCATGAGCTACGTAGGTTATTTCTGTGAGTCAATCAGTCAAGTCCCTTAACCCACTTGAAGAGAATCATTCATGCATGTAGAGTCAGTAGAAGCCTTAGGGCTTGCATCAGATCATGGTTTGCATTTGCATAGCATTCATCCCCATGTGCATGTAAACCATTGCAGAAGTCTTAGAACTTTATTCAACATTATTAGCATTATTCAGCATTTTTATCATATTAGTCAGCATATAACACATTATTACAAGTGGTGTAGCATTTAATACGCAGTCGGCCAGCTCCATAGCCAGCCGACCAGCCATATACTCCATATAAATACCATCGCTTTGCATCTCATCAATCATCTCAGCATTCAAGCATCAACGATTCAGCATTGAGCCCTTTGGATCATCATCGCTTGAAGCATAGAAGCATTCAGCAGCATAAAACACATCATCAACAATCAGCCAAGGAAGAAGCACTTCAGTCCCTTGCGTTTCTCAGCCTACAGAAGATTTCAGCATACGCATACATCATTGTTTGCTCCATGCTTCCGGGTGAAGGTAAATGCAGCATATTCATGCATTCATCTTGCATATTCACAGCCTAGAACAGTCCCAAAAACAGCCCATCTCTCAGCCACAGTTTGCAGCCTTCCTACAGCCCCTTGGAAGAGTGCATTGGCCTTGAGATTGGACATCATTGGTGCTTCTACAGCCGTGTACAGCCAGCCCAATTCTTGGTCTTCCAAAGGTCTTGCGTTTGGCTTATCTACAGTCCCAAGTCAGTCATTCTCTTCAAAGTAATAAAGCAAATACTCCTGGGTAATTTGGGACCCAATAAGGTGTATAGGTCTCTATCTCTCTCTCTCATCTCTTAAAGTGCGAAGTGATAAAGTGGATTGCTAAAGACTCACGAAACTCAAGATAAAGAAGGCAGTGTGAGACTTTGTGTGAGAGGATTCTACATCTACGCATAATTCCGCTGCAAGTTACAACAGTGATGTCATTGCTATAGCCAAGTGTCACTACCCCAATGAGTAGAATATTGAGAAAGATAAGGCATTCTGCCTATAAAAGCATTGTACCTTATGAAGTTCAAAATATACAGCAATCATCAGCTTTCAGTTTGTTACATTGCACACTCCCTGTCGCTTCTGCACATACACCATGGAGTTCCATCATCCTCCATAGTAGCTGGTCTGCTAACCCTAGGCAACAGAGGGATGTTTTGTGTGAAGCTTGGATTTAAATTTTGATAATATTGCGTTATGTTGCTGGTGATAGATGATATGACTTTGTATTATGACGGCATGTGTGCTGCATTAGTGATAATATTTCCTATGACTCCAATGTGCGGTTAGTCTCATGATAATTTCACAGCTTGTTTCAGGTCAAAGAATATCATCCCGATGTTTACAAGGGTCAAGAGGATGCAGTTCTAATAACACAGAGGTTAATAGAAGCCTATGAGGTTTGAAAGCAACGAGCCTTTTTCTTGCATTCTCTAATTTTCTGAATACAAATTCTTTTGTTCTACTCGAGCCATCACTCACTTGAGCTACACTCTTCTTTTTTGTTTTTTTTTGAGCCAGGGATTGACTTCATAGCTATTAGTTCAGCTTAATTTAGGCGTTGTTTCTTACAATCAAGTGCGGAAGGCCTGTCCAAGGGCCAGCTCATAAAAGGAAGAATTCTACCATAAATGCTGGTCATGATGCACTTTGAAAGGCTGACCAGCTCTAGGAAGAGGACTTTTGGCTGCTCAGACAGCCCCCTTTGTGCATTCATTACATCAGCTTCTATTGCAGCCCTTAAACACACAGCACTGCAGCCAGACTTACACCAGATTTAGCCCAAAATGCGGCAGACAAGATTCCAGTGCCTTCACTAGATCATAGCAACATGGAGGAGGAGAAATTGAATCTTTTGCATGCTGTCTGGCCTAAATAGCACCAATAGAGCTCCTTCATTAACTTTTGTAATGTTTTTTCAATTAAACAAAAACTTGGAAATGTGTTTCTCTCAAGTCTTTTCTTAGGTCTCGTTAAGTACCTTTGTGGAAGCTTAATGTGATGTTTTCGGAAGCAAAAAAAACACTGAATACAGATTTACACACTTAGTGATGGCCCGAGGGCCGGAAGATAGCCATTTGTTCTCACCCCTTTGCAGAGTGTTTTCTTTATTGATATGAGAAAAAAAATTCGAAAGTCAAAGGCTGAAATTGAACCTCGTGCTCTCTATGGCAAACAGGTCAGAGTGGGGAAATTGACTGCATACTTCTTCGAGATGCAGACATGGCTGAAGATGAAGACCCTGCAGACCTGCAGAATGTTTGTTGGTTCTGAACACCTTTTGGATGTAAAATCTATTGGAAGGGGGATCCAACAAACATTCTGCAGACCTGCATAATGTTTGTTGGTTCTGAACACCTTTTGGATGTTAAAATCTATTGGAAGGGAAACAACAAGATTTTGACATAGAACAAGATTCAACAAAAGAGAAAGACAACGGTCGTTGGAAGAGCTGCGCTCCCTCCCCTCCTGATCCACGTCGCTGCCGGCGTCTCCCTGTCTTAGCTCCTCCGCCTGCCCCCCCCCCCCCCCCCCTTCGCCTACTGCATAGCCCTTCGCTCTTCTCCCCCTGTTCTGTGGCGCCCCTGCCCTGCCCGACTGCAGCCCCCCTCTTTTCTGCCCCTGCCCACCTGCGTCCCCCCCTTTTCTGCCTCTTCCTTCTGCACGCACCCCCCCCTGCTTTCTTTCTGTGCCCGTTTTTTTTCTTCGTTTTTCTTTTTCGTTCTTTTTCTTTTTTCTTTTTTTCTTTTTCTTTCTTTCTTTCTTCTTTTTTCTTTTTTTCGTTCTTTTTTCTTTCTTTCGTTTTTCTTTTTCTTTTTCTTTCTTTTTTCTTTTTTTTTTTGTTTCTTTGTTTCTTTGTTTCTTTTTCTCTTTTTCTTTTTTCTTTTTCTTTGTTTCTTTGTTTCTTTGTTTCTTTGTTTCTTTTTCTTTCTTCCTTCCTTCTACCTTCTTTTTTTCTTTTTTCTTTTTTCTTTTTCTTTGTTTCTTTCTTCTTTTTTCTTTCTTTCTTTCTTCTTCTTCCGTTTCCCCCCCGCCCCCGCCCTGCCCCTTCCTTTCCTTTCTTCGCCGCCATCTCTAGCCCTTCCTTGTTCCTCCGGCAGTGCCCTTAGGTTATGGGCATTTCTTCATTTTCTTGGCAAGTTTCAGCCTCTTTTGGTCTTTGCCCCCCAGGAGGACTCCATGGCAGCCGCTCCGTTTCCCCTGACCGAGGCCGCCGTTACCTGCCTTTCGTTTTCCGAAGCGGATCTGCAGCTTCTCGCTATGACTGTCGCATCCCTAGAGGCCTCCACTCTGGTATGCAAGATTGTCGGTAGCCGCCCCGTGCGTGGCCAACTCAGAGATCTTCTTTAGGCTAGCCTTCTAGGTACGCCAGCGAACATCATAGATAGTCATCCTTTGGGGCGCGACTACTACCAGGTTGAGTTCGACTCACCAGCGGCGTCTAATCTTGTCATGGAGCTGAGCCACGTTGCATTGCATACGGCCCATGCCTTCTTTGCACAGTGGCAGTGTGGCTTTGACCCGGCTGCGACCCATTAGCTGGAGTTTCAGGCTTTCCCGTGACAATCTGCTTTCTAGGCCTCCGGAAGGAATACCTTCCTCTTCTCCCAGTGATTGGTGGTGCCATCGGGAGAGTGATGGAATCCCTCTGCACCGCTCCCTCGGCCCTCGCACGAGCAGCCGGGATTCCATCTCTCCACATCTGTGTTGCCTCACCGGATTTTGTGCCTCACATGATATCTATTCCTAGTATTCGAGGCGACGCCATTATGCAGCGAGTGGAGTCTTCCAGGCTAATCGGTTTCATCATATGCTGGTGCTACATGGACACACATTGTCATTTGGGGTGCGATGTGTGATTGGACAGATCCGCACCATCGGTTGAGAGTGGAGACAACCAGATATGGATTGGGTGCAGTTGCGCTAGAGGACAGGATATGCGAGCTTTGTCATACAGAGGCTGAAACTGGCCTCTGGTAGAAACCAAAGTGCGGTAGACTAGCAGTCACCCAAACTAGTTGTAATCCAGCAAATAAAACAAATATTTGGGAGCTAGAGTGCTCTAACACGAGAAGAAGAATGACACCTGTTGGCCCCAAAGCTTGGCGCCCCTTTTGGTATTTCTTTATTCAAATTCAATGGAAAAGTTTAATTGAGTACATCATGGCCATTCATGGCTTGTATGTTTGCATGTCCAATCTGCCAATCCTCTGGACCTCTTAGCATAGAGGTTACACACAGCTTTGTGTCCCAAAAACAAGACACTGTTATCTCCTCTAATCTGCCAAGACAGTGCATCCATGAGGCCTTGAATATGCATCTAAATGGCCCATGCACATAGCCACAAACTCAGCCATGAAACAGTCCACAAACTCTTCCAAATCAGTCCAAAAACTTGCCCTGTTTCCACCCTTCAAACTGCCAAACCCTTCCTCTCACAAAGGGCCAAAGAAACAACTCCGAAATAGTCACGAGCCAGTGAAAAGAGAGACTCAGTTTTACACTTCCTGCAGTCCCACCTGCTCACAAAGAGAGAGAAACTTACAGTCCTTGTGTCACTTTTCACAAGAGAGAGAAGGCATGAGAGAAGCTCTGTTCTGTCCTGCCCTCCTGTCTTGCAGCCACCAGCAGTCCAACACCTGTTTCCACGTGAGAGAGAGAGAAACTCGTGGGTGAACCTGCTGTCCAGCCCTGCACTCCCTCCTGCAGTCCACTTCTCTGTGTCCAGCTCTGCCAGCGTGATGCACAATAATATGCCTGTGCGCGTGTGTGTACTGCAACGCAGCCTGACAGCCAGCCTCTTGCCAAAAGCGAGAGAGAGAGAGAGATTTGGTCTGCACCTGTATGTACAGCAGCACAGCCCACCGGCCAGCCCTCCAAAAAACAAGAGTGAGAGAGAGATTCAGCTGTGCCTGTGTGTGTTCCAGCGCAGCCTGCCAGCCAGCCTTCCAAAAAGCAAGAGAGAGAGATAGCGTGCTGGCCCGACTCCCTCCAAAAGAAGTGTAGTCCCCCAAATTAGCCTAGGGGCCATGATGCTCCAAGAAAAAAGGGAATGTTCTTTTATTTTTATAAAGGTTATAAACCTTAGTTCCCTTTTGTGATTTGTCCCCTCCACACATGGGGTTATAAACCTTAGTTCCCTTTTGTCCCCAAGTATGAACCTTAAACATATATCACGCTCACTGACCACCATGCTCACACTTATGCTGCACAAATTCATAGGGTCATGACATACCCCCCTCTTGAAAAATGGCAAGCGTCCTCCATTGCATTCTGGTGATACAGCAAGACATCCAAAGCGGAACCACACTGATAACAAAGGCTGCCCAATACAGTAAAGATATCAGCCATGTGATCCAACTAAAAGTGAAAAGTACAATATGGCAAAAGATCAATGTCCCAATACAGTAAAGATATCAGCCATGTGATCCAACTAAAAGTGAAAAGTACAATATGGCAAAAGATCAATGTCCCAATCTCTCTGAGCCATGTATATGTAGCAACATTCATTGCAAAGCAATGGTGTAGTAAAAGTCCAAGTTGTATACCCAACTGTGAACCATACACAACCACAACATCCAATGTGACTAGTACATGAGCTTACAGTGCTTCCAGGCACATTTCCAGGAGCCCAGGACAAAGGGCTAGCTTTTTGACACCCTCGTCACACCAGCCTTGATGTATGGAGTAGCCTTTTGGGGGCCAGATTTATCCGATGAGGATTGGCAGCAAGTTGAGAGGCCCCAGGTCATGATGTTCTCCCGTATGATCCGCAACAAACCATCAGTCCCACACTAGATTATCCAGGCAAGGTTTGTTGCAGCCCCGATGGTAGTGGATGCACTCTTCCAGACAGGCACATACCTCCATCGCATTAGTCACATGGATCCCCACAGGTACGCGAGGCTTGCCCTGGAGTCCTCAAGAGAGCTAGCACTTGAGGGCCACTCTGGAGTATGGTATGCACTAGTTTCCACTTGGTTCTCAATATATGGGCTCCGCATGGACCGCCTACCCCCCCTTCAGTATAGTTTGGACTCCCCTTTTCTCCGGCTCTCTCATGAGGATATCAACCGGGTTATCCGGTTAGATCTTCTGAGCCTCTACACCCATTGCACATAGATCACACCTCCGAAGCTCCCCACGAAGATGCACTTCTATAGAGATCACCTCCTCACTCTCACTGAGGATGGGTTCATCCAGCAGCTGGGCTACTTGAGTGTTCACATGTCCCATGCCGTGCGGATTGTGATTGGCCAGATATGGGTTTCATCCCACCGCCTCAGAGTGTAGACAGGTAGAGTTGAGTGCATCTTCAGAGCCAGGAGCTCACAGCACGGAGACCGAGAGAGGAGAGGATCTGCCGATTACGCCACACAGAGGTTGAGACGGAGGAGCATTACATATGCCGCTGCCCAGTATACTATGAGATCCGCGGGAGGTTTCACGGTCTATTTCATGAGGGATTTGGTCCACTCTCCAGGATCATTGACTTCGAGGACCAACGTTGCCTAGGAGGCTAGGCCTCTTCTTGCTTGAGCTCCACAGACATAGGGACACCTTCTCTAGAGAGCTTTGTCCCCAGCCACCCCGCCCCTGTCCCTCACCAGCCAACCATCACCAGTTTCTTCCAGACCCAGGAGGTGGAGGACACCGATATCGTGGATCTTGTGGACCCTCCACGAGATGCTCCGGACCTACCTCGCCCGAGAGGAGTTACCTCGGACCAAGCCTCCGCACTCCAGCGTGCCCGACGGCCCCAGCCCCCCGGCCATCAGCCACGATCGCCTCATCAGCTCTAGATCCAAGACATGCTCCATCGCCATCAAGCTACCTTTCCACGTGACATAGCCGAGGGAGACCTCTCGGCCATACTCATTAGCCCCATGCTTGATATTTTGGAGAGTGGTATATCATCTACTCGGAGCTGATGCTGCTCTCATGTTTCGATGTTCTTAGTATTTCATGGACAGTTTTGTATCACCCCAGTGAGATAGCTATGTTTATGTTTTCTTTTTGTTTTATTTTCCATTCCATGATGAGATATGCCATGGACATTATTGTATCACTTTGGTCTCATAGGCCCATTGGGTCTTTTTAGTAGACGCTGAATATATCTTTCTTTCTTTCTTTCTCTCTCTTTCCCTTGTACACCATGGTCATGGCTTGAGATTCCATATCATCTCTCTACTTGCACTCTCTCTAGTGCCTGGAAATTGAATCATCTTGAGAAGTTTGTAATCTCATGTCAAAAGTTGCTTCCGTAGTATTCATGTGGAAATCTCTAAATTAATCTCAACATTTTTCTGACAGCTATTGTCAAAGCGAGTGGGTCAAGGCGCTTCCAAGAGGTATTGTGTCACTAGGGTTTATAATGGGAAGTGTCTTGTCTTTGCAAGAGGATCTTGATGTGACTATAATATTGAGATCAAAGACCTTGATTTTGCAGGAAGAGTGTGGATCCTTTTGAGGATCCCGAATGTGAGGCACAGGAGGTTTTCGTTTATGAACTGAACTGCATTGGTAGAGGTAATTATGTTTCCACTTCTGATTATTTTGATGAAGTTTGAGGATTGCACCATGGTGTGGGCAGCATGTTTTTGAGGAGCTGTCTGTATGGTGGCAGTTTAACAGGCATACTTTTTGTTGTAGGGTGTCCTTATTCGTGTGTGGAAAGGGCCCCGGCAGTTTTTAGATTTGCACGAGACACTGGGTGTGCAAGGGCTGTGGCACAAGGTGAGAACCATGCTTTCAAATTCAATTTAAATCTCTTCACAGCATAATTGAAGATGTGACTAGATCTTGTCATGGAACTTTACTCTTGGAAATGGCTTTGTGGTGTCTAGGTCGTCCAGATGATTATGGAGTACAGCTTGCTGTTGGCCAATGTCCACGAAATTGCATCTACTATGTCACTCCACTCCAACGAGAAACACTAGAACGTGTTTTTGAAAGGTTTGTTTTTTCCTTTATTTTTTGTGGAAGTACATGGGCGGTTAGAGTCACTCTTTCAGTTGGGGATCTGTACATAGATTAATGTTTAGTATTAATTGAGTACAAGTAAGTCTAGTAATGGTGCTGAAAGGTGATGTTTATGTTATTTAATGTGTAGGGCCTTGGAAGGCACTGTTCACTCTGATGAAACTGCTCTCTTGGAAAGCCTACTTGCTCGTGCTAAGTTCGAGAACGGGAGGTACACCCCCTCAAAAAGAGAGGCAAAAACATCTACAAAGTGGGTCGATTGGTATTGACTTGTATCTGAATTGTAAGTTTATGTATACAATATACGCAACTTTGGGGAACAGAAAATATTATTTCAATCTCTGTATTTTTGCTTACCCCAATAAGAGGGGTCTTTATCTTGTAAGGTTTGTTTATTTTGTCGCCCAGCTCTTGCCTGAGTGGTGAGCTCAATACTCATCCTACCCAAGAGGTTGTGAGTTTGAACCCTTACACCTCTTGAAAGAAATAATTGTTTATTTTGAGGAATACAGGTCTTAAATTTCAAATTGTGTAATTCTGAATCATTATAAAATGAAAATTGTGTTCGTCACATGCATAGGCGGTTTGGTCTTCCCACCTAAAGACATTACAACTCGTGGCTGCAAAAAGCAACCAATGTGGGCATGCGGGGATTTGAACTCATCAGGACCTCCCCTCCCCAAGTTCCTTCCAAGTCCACACTGCTGGGCTACTTGCCAGTTGGCCTATTAGTGTTATTGTTGTTAGCCATTGTAATTTGTGAGTCCTAATCGATAAAAGGGACAGAATTCCAGAGTGACGAGTGACAGGGTGATTTATGGATGCACACAGGGATGTATTAAGGCCTGAGGGGTTTTCCCATGAGAGCGACAGGTTTGGAATTGAAGGAGCAATGTTTGGGCAGCATAGAATGGGAAATCTTGTACAACAAAGATGTGGACTGGAGTCTCATGGATAGCTAATTTGAATTCTCAACCACCTATGGACATCCTGATTTCCAAACAGCCCTAATCAGTCACCCAGTCACTGGCAAGGGGCCGGGCATGTGAAAAGGACAAAAATGGGTAAATAAGGATTTTTTCTTGTTGTCCTTGTCCTATTGTAGGCTGACCTGGCTTAGTTGCAGTAGGGGTGGAAAATCACCTAGAGAAGGGGCCCCATTGCTCCAAGCTCCTGATATGGGCATTCACTCTTCTCCGCTGCCTGCAACCCCCTTCCAGCAGTTTTCTACAGCCAGGAGGTGTCCAGAACCAGTCCTAAACTTAGAAAATCACCAGCAAGTTCTTCAGGGGCTTCATCTTCCGTGTGTCTTGCTTAATATTATCAAGAGGGAAAGATTATTCAATATTTGTAGGCGGAGTCAAATTATGATCTCTCACCTCTTCCTTCTTGCCCCCATTTTGGGTACATACTTGGTATGCACACGATGATGCCATTCATTAGTTGGTACTTAGTGTGATGACAATGTCATTTATTAGTAGGTACTTGGCATAGGTGGTAGTATTTCAAAGGCGACCTTGGCATAGGTGGACCCAAAGTTTTGTGAGATCTCTGTCCCAAATGGGGACATCAGTATTGAGGAGGTTGTCCTTCCCAATTGAGAGTATCACCTACTGAGCTCTGCTCAAGAGAATGGTGCCAGAATCCATCATTTGTGGAAGAAGATGGCTACTTATATGCGCCTTGGGAGAAGCTTCCCTCCACAACGACTGGTCTGACCTGCCATGAAATGGTGTTTGTAGATCATGAGCACATTAAGATTTCTCTCAATAAAGGCGGGCTTCAACTTGTCCCAAACTATCACCTTGCACATGTGGCTAAAGGTGCCACCCAAGACATGAACGTTCCAGAAGAGGATCATTATAGCTAGGTGAAGAGGGTGCGGGATTTGGAAGGCCTCTCCTTGGCTTGCGAGGGGTTGGATGCAGGGTTGGACGGGGAGTATTGGCAATCCATTCAAAGCCTCAGGCTCTCTAGTGCACTGCCACATGGGACCACTCAGGACTAGCCCAAACTGTGGCATCGCCTGAAAGAACATGCTTGCAGTTAAGGTACCTGTAAACACCCTCTTTTTCCGTAAAGATGAGGTGGAAGAAAATGAAGAGGCAAACCTCTCTCACCTCCACATCGAAGGTCTCAAGCTCCATTTGTGCTGACCGCCAAGTCTGGCAAATGGCATCTCTGATTTGAAGATTGCTGCCCAAGAGCTGCGAGAAACCAGTGGCTTGGTCCTGAAGGGTGCAGTCCTTGGTGGTGGTGTCCCATTCCCTCATAGTCCAGTGGGGGCATTGAGAGTCTTAAGGGTGAGCGTCGAGATCGGGGAAGAGGCTGTGATTTTCTCTAGGATCTCAGAACCTCTACAAGGAGTGGTTCACAACTGGTTGAGATGGATCATGGGCAATGAGAGGGCCGTTTCCATGGTGAGAGGTAGAGAGCAGATTACAGGGTGGGGGGTGGTGGAGGGGAGGAAGTCGATGATGAGATTGAGAGACAAAAGTGGCAGAGATAATCTGTTTGGGGGTCGAATCCAAAAGAAAGGTTCTGGAGCGGTGAGAGGCTGTGGGATGAGGGTAAGGGTGGGGCCATAATGGGTTGGGAGAGAGGATGATAGCCCGATAAATTTGCTACAAGCATTTGGCTCGTGAGACTTGGTGCAGGCTTTAGTAGGAATGTCCTACAATACATGCTCTTGACAAGTTGCCTTAGGAACTGTTGCCTCGAGTTGTGCCTCTAGGACATGGTTCCCCCACATTGGTTGGCCATGTTGATGATGGGGCCAGCAACCACTCTTGCTTGAGGGTGGGCTGCTACTGTTGATTGTGCGCAAGCCGGCGAGGCACATCAATATTCAAACTAGTAGAGGAATGGACAGAAGCTAGGAATAGTGATTCTACCCTCTCAACACTGAGGGCTTGCTTTGATACCATGAATAATAGCAACCTAGCTGAATTTATGAACCAACTACTAAAATGAACAATTAAATCAATCACAAACACAATCTGAACTAGAGAAAGTGTTGGACAATATTGAAGAAGACTCAAAATGCTTGTATAATTTTGGAAAGATAGTTACAGTACATGAGATAAACTAAGTGAAAAATTGGGAGACTTAATCAACCCTAATAAGCTCACAAATATGTGATTACATGCCTCTTAAGTGTCCCTAAAACCTTTGAAGTACATTAGAGTTATATAATTCTCCATATAAGTGATCGGAGCTCATTCTGCATATAGTCAACATCTTATCAAACATGATGCTAGTGGTAATGAAACTTTGTGGTCTCTTAGTTCTCAATGTCCTCTACACCTTTTTAGTTTTCATAAGAGTCTACATCTCCACCAATTTTAAGCTATTAGCTTGACATTAGATCTGTTATATAGTTTTACATCAAGCCAGAAAATAGGGATTACTTCTCTTTGATTGATTGAGGTACTCCCGGAATTTTTTCATGAAAATAGGTGTGAGTGATCCTTGAATGTCGAATAATATGTAAACCTAATGTGGGACTAATTTGGACCTTTTTGAATGTCCTAAAAGATGCCTAATGAACCATTCACAAATGACTAGGTAAATATCCAAACTTTTAACCCCACTCTGCTTTTGGAGATGGCAAATCATGTGGAAATATTCCAAATTGTGAGAATGTGCACAGGCGGAAGCGATCAAAATAGAGAGAGAGAGAAAGAAAGAAAGAAAGAAAGCTGTATTAACGTCTACTAGAGGCCGAACTCGACCTATGAGACAAATCAATGTACAACTGTCAATGTCTTCTGGATGTCCAGAGAAAAAAAGGACAAAATGAACATGAAATAAAGTATGAAAGTACTGAGCTAGTTGGGGGGGGGGGTGATGGATGGAGCACTACTGCTAGAGGCTCAGTATGCAACCTATATGCGTAGGGTATACAAGAATGCAATGCAGATCTGTCTAGCTCCAACCAGTACCATAATGGGGGTGTAATATGTGATACATAGGCGATGGCGAGGCAAAAATACCTGGGAGCATGATCTCCGGGTGTGAGTGTAAGTTAGCTAGCCGCTCCTTGATATGGTGCTGATGTCGAGCCCGTATCTCTGTGATCTCCCTCTGATGTAGTCTGGGAGTCTGGTAGCCTGGTGCTCTCGGTCTCCGTCTGGCTCAGAGGTCCGCAGCGCGTTGAAGTGTAACCCCCTCCTGTGTCAGGGTAGGCACTGGGACAGATCTGTAGAAGAAATCAGTGATCTGGAGCTGTCGCCCACCTCTCCCTGTGGTATGAGTTTGTATCAGTGTCTCTCTGTGGCGCTGTGTCTCCAACAAGAACTGGCCAAATCTGTGCTGGTCTGCGGACTCCATGATCTGAGAGAGAGAGAGAGAGAGAGAGAGAGAGAGAGAGAGAGAGAGTAGGCAATGATCAAGTTCTATTATCATAGCAAAGAGGTTGTAAGGGTAGTACAACCAGCAAATGGACGTGTAGAACATGCGCTAGGAAAAGGATGAATAATACAAGGGGAGAGGGGTCTTTATATCATAAGACATGATTGCCCTACTCACATTAAACATATCCCATGACCTATAAATCAGCCATGACCTATAAATCAGCCATGACCTATAAATGGTGAGAGAAAAAAACACATGCGCCTATACAAGGTCGTTTCCCACACTAGAAATGCACAAATTCTAACACCCCCTCTGCAGCTCATAGTGTGCAAATGTTGGAAGCAGAAAACTGACGAAGAAGATGCGACCATGGACATCCTAGTATTGGTGGGTTACTGAATACACCGCAGAAGATGCACCTACCAACTTGGCTCTTCAAAACAAAAATGCCACCCTGAACAACAAAGAAATCTGCTTGGCTCCGAATTCCCACATGACATCCGAGAACTTCGAACAATGAACTTGGAACACATCCAGTCCATAGCTTCTGCTACACCAAGCAATGAATTTGGAACACAACCGAACCATAGCTATCAAAATTGACCTTTACCTGCCAGATTTTGTTTTTATATGTATATTATGCTTGAAACTCACGTGTCCTGTTCACGAGAAATGAGGAGCTGCTGACAGCCCCCTCTCCCGCCCACAATCCTCCTTTGGCTGGAAGCACATGGGGGGAAACCTGTCCTTATGGCTAGAGAAGCACACCGTCTAGGTCCTTCTGAGCCAGGAGGGCCCTCGGAGCACTGGAAGAAGAAGAATTGGAGTCACTTTCATGTTCTTTGTCCTTGCCCTTCTTCTTGATGAATACTTGTCCTTGTCCTTGGCTTTGTCCTTCTTCTTGGACAAACAATGCTATGCCAAGTGACCTTTCTTCCCACAAGGGTAGCATTGGCTCCGACCTTTCTTTTGCATTGTATTAAGTGCCTGATCCTGACCATTGAGAGACATCCTGACCTTCCCTGTGAAACGAGGACGAACTCTTCTTCCAAAAGAAGGGAGTTGTGGTCATCAAAATCCAGCTTGCTTTTTGTGACCTGGCACCACAAAGCCTGAGAAACCACATCGTACTCCGGAGGAAGCTTCGTGAGGATAAGTGCAGCCAACTGAGTAGAGGACAAGGTAGCAACCATTGCCAATAACTGGTCATGGATGACCTTGGCCTTCATTAAGAACGCCTGCATAGAACTACCTACAGAAAACTCCATACTGTAGAGCTAACCTTGCAAAGTTACTGCCCACATCAAGGAATCCCGAGCACATAGATTCGCCAACTTAGACCAAAATTCGAATGCGTTGCCAAGGGTTTGCACAGCCGGTGAGACCTCCTTTGTGATGGTCTGCACAAGCGTCAAGTGTGCCTTAGAATCATGATTCTCCAAGTCTTCAAGCTCTGCAAGAAATTCATCCTCTTGAACTTGGGTCCAACGCCTCGAGTTTTGAGGACACTCGGGCTTCTTGTCATTGCCCTGAACAATATTCTACGAACCCTTATGAATGAACGCATATTCAGCTTCCAATGAGCATAATTTGTCCCATCAAGCTTGTCCTCCTTGTTCGTACAGGGGGGAGCCATATCCACAGCAAAAGAAACACCACCGCTTTGCAAGAAAACCGCCTGAAAATATCGAATCTCAACACTCCAAGACTTCTCTCAAGCACATCCAACGGATAAGAGCGCATCTAGTATGCTAAGGTAAACATTTCTACTACATAGTTTGGATATAACCCTTGGGTACAATAAAGTATGCTACCCAAGGCAGTAGGTACAAGCCAGTACGCTACCCAATGTATCCAATACACTAGTCTAACTATACATACATAGTTTGGACACAAGGCACACATTGATATAATCTCACACATGCCTGATACAAGATGCTGAGTTGCTAGGTACACCTGGCTTCGTGAGTCACCCATGCTATACTAGTGTGTAACAATCACCCAACTATCCATCCTATTGTAAAGGAAATAGCCCAAGGAGAGTCCCACTTTTGCATGTCTTTTAGGCTGCCTTTTTTTGGCGTAGTCTCTTAATGTATTCGGATGATCTTCCCACATGAAATAGAACTAGAATTTTCTTGTACTTTGGTGCGGGTTGCACTAGACACAACCCCTTGCACTTAGGTATGAGACTACTGTGATGACCTACAATATTATGGGTGTTGCATCATCCATGAAACTCTCTTTCTCGTGTGGTTTTTTCACCATCCATGAAACTCTCTTCTAGTGTGGTTTTGTTTGGAAATTTACTTGATTTAGCAATGCCAAATTGTAGCCTTGAATGGTTGTAGACCTTAAGGTTAAAGCTAAGAGGTTAAGATGTAATGCAGAAAATCATGGAGAAGGTAGATGAATTTATGGAGTGTGATCAGGAGCCTAATGAAGAGTTAATCGCATGTATACTTTGCCTATTTAAGAGGCCCAAACATATGCAAATGCGTGTGTGCTCCCTTGAATTTGTTGTTTCCATTTCTTTGAATGGCGCCTCTATTCTTTGATCCACCTTAAGCTCTTCATTTCGTCTTGGTATCTAGAGGTAGGTTGCCTACGTAGCTCATGGCTTTCTATGCCTGTGTCCATAGCTTCATCCCTGAATCTCTTGAGCATCCTGGAAGATTTTATTCATCATGTGGACCTCACCAAGACAGCAAGAGAGGTGTGGAACAACCTCGACAAGACTTTTTTTTTTTTTTGGAAAAACGATCCTTCTATTAGTTAATGAGAAAACGCCATAAGGCTACAAAGCTCACCTCACAAGGAGGGATAATAAACACAGTGAACACCGGAGCTCCACCCTCGTGGGGCTGGCCGCTCTCTGGGGGGGGGCTACCTAGTACATGCGGGAGGTGAGAAGAGCCAAACTGGAGGCCTGTAGTGCCAAGTGACATCCTCGCCCCTCGCGATGAGGAAAGGGCCAGGCTGCCAAGTGCGGAGGAACGCCTTGCAGCGATCTCTCATGCGATCCGAGTCGCCCTGGAGTTTCCCCTAGGTGTGAATGATGTCCACCCAGAGGGCCTGTATGACCTCCGCCGGTGGAGTCGCCTGGCGGTCTATGGCCTCCCTGCATCGGGCTCTCCATATGTGCCAAGCCGTCATGCTGCTGATCATCTCCCATCTGTGCCCGTCCCCCTCCTGGGAGACTGCCGAAGAGAAGTCTGGCGTCGAAACCACCGCCATCGCTCTGTCAGAGACCTGGATGGTCACACTGCCAGGGACGTCCTCGTATCCAAGGGCCGGGCCGCTGTCCATGGCCCAAGCCACCGCACCCCACGTCACCATCATCTCACCCAGCGAGCCTGCAAAAACCATCCTGAGAGCGCGCTGCCAGACCTGCTGTGCCTGTGGGCAATCCCATAAGCAGTGCCGCTGCGACTCCTGTGCGTGGCCGCACCGCGGGCAGGACGCTGGGTGTCTGCCAAAAGCTAGCCAAGCCCCCACAGCCAGTCCTCTATGCGCTGTAAGCCAGAGAAAAAGCGTCACCTTCCGGGGCCGGAAGCTGGCCCAAAGGCGCTGCCAGAAGTCCCTAAGGAAGGCAGGGGAGAGCCCCTGTCGCCGCCAATGCTCGGCCGCCGCCGGGGTGCCTGCTATCCTCTGCCTCTGGATCCGCCGCCCCAGCCTTGCTGTGTACTGAAAAAAGGGGGTGCCTGGGCTGGTAGGGGCCGAGTAGGGATCTCGCCAAAGCCACTCGCCTGGATCCCACTGAAGGCGAATAAGAGGCCTGCTGTCCCAAGCCCATAATCTCCAAGAATAGTCCTCCCCTATCGAGGCCGGTGAGGGGTCTACATGCCACTGTCTCTGATAAAAGCCGACCACCCGCACCCTCTGAAAGATACAACCCTGGAGCTCATCCAAATCTAGTCGGGTCCTCTGAAGCTGGCCTCCCTCTCCCACCTCAAAGGTGAGTGGGGCGACTCTCTCTGCTGAGCCGCAGACCGCTAGAAGGATCTCATGCCGAGTAAGGACGCCCATCCACTGTGGAGGTGGAGGGTCCTGTACTGGAGTCCGCCACTCCCGGGGAATGGCCGCCTCAATGTCCTGCCTCATCAACTCTGCCCCTCATCCCGCTGAGTCTCCTCTCCTGAACCTCTAGAGGCAGCTGCTGAAAACATATCCAGTCGTCTAAGGACTGGGCTGGGCCAGAGCTCAACGGGCCCCACGACACATGAGATCGCGATCCAACCATATGACCACTGGGAAGTCGGATCAAGGGGTTCCAGATCAATGGCTGCCTCAGGCGCTCCTCATCGGTGCCCGGGGGAGTCTGGAAGAATGACGGCCTCAGATGCTCCCAGGCCCTCAGAAGGCTAGCTGCAAAACGCTCCTCGAAACCAAGGCCCACTCCTCTGGATCGCTGCTCTGTAAAGATCCACCTGATGCTGGGGGTCCGGGGGCCGCTAAGAAGAGTGCGGCTGAGAATCCTGGAGACAAGAAACTCCTTCCACGGCTCAGCGCCTGGTAGGAGGCCACGAACCACCAACTTGCCAAGCAAAGCCCGGCTCTGACAAATAGGATCAACTATGCCCAGGCCGCCTCTCTCCCTCGGCTGAGTGATCACAGCCCATGCCACCTTGGCCCTGGCGGGCCGCCCGTCGCCACCGGACCAAAGAAAGTTCCTGATGAGTCTCTGCACCACCTGGCCAATGCACGCCCGAGAGAAGTCCCAGCAAGAAGTGATGTACCACATGGTAGCAAGCAGAACCTGGTTGGCCACAACCACTCGGCCAGCCAGAGATAAACGAGCGGTACTCCAATACAGAAGCTTCTTCCGAATACTCAGAAGAAGGGGGGCTATCTGCTGCTCCGGAGATATGTCGATGCCCACATAGCATCCCAAATAGCGCACTGTAGTGCCGGGGGGCAGCCACTGAAACCCCTCAATTGGCCTCCAAGTCGGGGGGGGGCACAGAACTGACCCACAACCCACACGACTTGTGCCAGTTGATCAAAGCGCCCGAGGCTCTGCAAAACCTGTCCATGGCTGAGGCGAAGCGGCGGAGGTTCTCCTCCCCTCCCTGAAGATAGACAGCAGTGTCATCCGCAAACTCCGAGTCTAGGAGCTCCTCCGAGGTGCGGATGGGGAGCTGGAGGCCCCGCAAACCCGTATCCTGTGCCGTCAAGAAAGTGCTCATGGCCTCCGCCACAAAAAGAAAAAGAAAGGGCGCCAAGGGGCACCCCTGCCGCACCGAGTGCGAGAGCTGGAACCTCTCTCCGCGCACGCCCTGTATCAGCACACCTGGCTATGAGCCGATGTGTAGAGTGCAGAGACCCCACGGATCCACTGAGGGGGGAAGCCCATCCTCTCCATAGTGCCTTCCAAGAAGGCCCAGTCCACCTGATCATATGCCTTCTCGAAGTCGAGTAGGAGCACTGCCAGATCCTCTTGCCGAAATCTAGCCAAAGCCGTAGCCTCCCAGAAAGAGAAGATGTTATCCAGGATGCTCCTATCCTGGATGAAGCCAGTCTGCGTGGAGTGGATGATGTCCGGAAGGTGAGGCTGAAGCCGCCTGCTGATCGCCTTAGCTAGGACCTTGTAGGCCGTGCCTAGCAAGGTGATCGGTCTCCACTGTCTAATCTCCAGTCTGTCTCCTCCCTCTTTGGGGATCAAGTGGATCAACCCCTCTGCCATGCTGTCCGGCATGTCTCCCGACTCCATGATCTCCTGGAATGCCAATCTGAAACCCCTATGCAAGAGACCCCAGTACCTTTGGAAGAAAGCCACTGCTGAGAGACCGTCCTCTCCTGGGCATTTGCCCCGAGGAAGTGCCTGAAGAGCCTCCTCCAGTTCCGTATCCGAGAAGGGGGAGAGAAGGGAGTGCTGCAAATGGGCCGGCACAACCGGTCTCGTGAAGCTCCAGACTGCCTCCCGAGCCTCTCTCACCCTGTCATCTGCTGGCTCAGCAAAGAGCAGATCCCTATAAAAATCTGTGGCGATCGCCCGAACCCTGGGGGGATCCACCACTACCTGGCCATCAGCCTGCCGAAGACGCCTGAGACCCTCTCGTCTGTAGAGGCCCTGTCGTCTCAAAGAAATCTCAAGTCACTCTGTCTCCAGCCTGTGTCCAAAAAGAAGCCCGAGCATGGAATCGGAACTCCACCCTCCTCTCCTCGATGGATCTGATCTCTGTGCAAGCTGACTCCATCTGCTCTGAAATCCAAGGGCTCATAGGATCCCTCTCCTGAAGTCTCTGAAGGGAAGCTAGACTCCTCCGCAGGCTCCTCTCCTGCTCTCTGAATGCCTCCAGACGGTCCAGGGCAGCCTGTCTGAGCATCCTACTGATCTCCTGCAAACCCCTGTCAAGATCTCTGGCTGCCGATCCTCTCCTGAACTGAAGCTCCTGCCAGACCTGCTCAACTCTGGTCGCAATCTCGGGCTCCTCTATGAGACAATCTGGAATCCGGACGCTCTGGTCTCGCTCTCCTCTCGTAGGGTCCTCGATCTGGAGAAGCACTGGAAAGTGGTCTGAAAACGAGGAGCCTACAAGTATACCCACAGTGCCACCTCTATCGCAAGCCCACTCATCAATGTAAAATCTGTCGATGCAAGAAAGGTTAACTCCTGTGGCCCGTCTATCCGAGCGCGAGAAAGATAAGCTCCCCTGCAACCTGCCAAACTCCGAGAGAGTCCACGGATCCTGGCCTCTCACCTGCAGCACTAGTTCCTCCCAGGCAGCGAGCTCCGGCCCATGAATGGTCTCCTGGCTGCCCCCCATCCTGTCCGCTGCATTCTCCAGCATGTTGCAATCCCCCCCTAGGCACCAATGGTCTGCCATGGGGAGGGACTGCCTAATGGTGCTCCAGAACTCAGCTCTCCCGGTCGCCCCATTAGGGGCGTAGAAGTTGAGGAAGCCAATGCGGTCTTCCCCAACCCGAAGGATGATCCACTGCGCTCGACCCTGGACCAGAGTGCCAGAATCCACAACCTCGGATAGAAGTTGCTCGCTGACTGAGATGCATACTCCACCCTGGTTCCCCTGGGAGCCATATGCCGGTGACCAGAAAGTGTGACTCCTGCCCGGCAAGATCTTCCCGCAGGTGCGGGTACGCCCGGCAGAAAGGTGGTGCTCTTGGATGAAAAGGATATCTATGGGTCCTCCAACGAGAGCCCTCTGGATCTCCTGGCGAAGTCTGCCCCGACCAATGTAGCAGCGAGGTCCACCAAGACCCTGGATGTTCCATGAGAGGATCCTCATGGATGAGCTATGGCGAGTGAAGCAGTCGCCACTGGCTCACCCCTCTCAGTCGGCTCGGATGAGCTGCCCTCCACTCTGTGAGTCTTGGGCGCCGGCTTGGAGGGAGAATAGTCACTGTCTGTCCGGGTGCGGAGTCTCTCCAAAAAGAGGGTGACCTGTCTCTGTGTCCAGCCCCACTCCACCTTCGCCCTGTCCAGAGCATAGGCGTGAGACCAATCCTCTGCATATATGTATCTAAAGATAGGCTGCATCCTCGGGGCAGCGTGGAGGAGAATCAGTAGCACCGCCTCAACTGAGGTGTGGACCGGATCCGCCCGCCAATCTCCTATACCAAACAAGCTCATGCGGGCTGAGTGTAATCGGGTCTGCAATAGGTCCGTGAGCCCCAAGTCACTGAAGTGGTGAGAAAACTCCAGTATCTGATCACGCAAAACTTCCTCTACAGAGTTGCAATCCCATGCTGTGCCTGGGGCAACACTGAGAGGAAAGGAGAAGGCCACCATGCTGCTCACCACTGAAGGAGAACGAGAGGGATGGCATACCACGCAAACTCGCAAGGGCACGACCAGTGTCTCGAACGGGCCAGCATCCAGCTGGAGACACCTGAAAAAACCGTTATCCACTGGGAGTCCCATCACTCGCGGGGGCCCCCCAGGGAGAGAACTCTGTGGCGGGCGAAGCTAGGATCGCCATCTCCACCGGCCCGGAGTGGCGGTGGAACAGCCGTTGAATTGAACTCTGGCCTACCCAGCTGCGCTGCCCTGGGGCAGTGGGTGGTCTGGAGGAGTATCTTGGAGAGGCCGAGGGAGGGATGGTGGCTCGCGGAGAGGAGGGGGGAGAGCGAGGAGAGGATGGAGAGGCATCTGCCAGAGGAGAGGTGTCAGGGGGGGCCGCCGGGGGAGGCGGGAGGGGGGGGGCTGGGGGGGGAGAGGGGGGGTGGAAGGAGTGCTCTCCGAGTGAGGGGAAGAGGGGCCTGGGGTCGCAGAGTGCGGCCCGGGGTCCTCAGGAATCTGCTCCATGGAGGGGGCGGGGCCCCCCGCGGGGGGGGGGGGGGGGGCGGGAGCGGGGTCTCCGCGTGGGGGGCTCCACCGGCGGCCTCAACGGGCACTGAGACTGAATCCTCGTCCATCGGGGTGGGACCTGCTGGCCGCCTATCCCTGACTGGAGCATAAGTGCGGGTAGGTGCCTGGACGCCAGTCGGAGTCGCCTGTCCGCTAGCCTGTGCTGCCTGCTGGCGTCTGCGGCGGTCCCTGCGCGCCGGGCGTTTCCGCCGGCGAATCTCCTGCCATCCGCCAACCTCCTGGGTCTGTGCGGCATCCTCCGCCGGAGCCTGCTCGTCAGATGATGGCGCCTGCTGAGACGAGCCAGGGATGTCCGGTCTCTGAGGTGGATGGCCACCCCTCGGGCCTCCTCAAGGGGGTCCAGAGGCAGTAGGGCGTGAAGGATGAACCCCCTTGCGGGGACAGGCGCGTGCGAGGTGGATGGCCACCCCTCGGGCCTCCTGAAGGGGGTCCAGAGGCAGCAGGGCGTGAAGGATGAACCCCCTTGCGGGGACAGGCGCGTGCGAGGTGGCCCATCTTCCGACAGATGTAACACTGGCCGGGGAGGCCCGAATACTCCACGCGCTAGATCAGATGTCCTCCAGAAAGACAAGGGAGGAGGATCGTCTTCGGGAGGGACTCCGGTGACGGAACCACAACGCGAATGGCCGGGAGTCCTGCTGCCCGAGCTATCACTGAAGCCGCTGTCTGAGGCGTCTCCACCACTTGCCCGAACGCCTTGCCAATGGATGACAAGAGGGGCAAGTACTCCCTGCGGAGTCCAGGAAAGCAGATAGTGATGGGGAAACCTGTCGCGCCTGCTAGCGGGTCAGAAGCGGGGTCGAAACCGTGAGTCCATCGCGCCAGGAACGCCCGGGATGAGCGGAGGGCAATGGGGCTCCGAGCCAGCACCGTTTGAGCTGCCTGGGGGGACTCGAAATCCACTTGGTAGTAGCCACGTCCCAAAAAATCGATGCTGACGATCTTGGCAGGCACGCCAACGAGGCTGCATTGCAGAAGGTCGCGAAGCTCTCTCCGCATCGGACGGCTACCCACTATCTTGCAGACCAAGGAGGAGGCCTCAAGAGCGGATACTGTGGAGACAAACAACTGATGATCTGCATCTGTGAACTCCAGACGGAGACCGGAATCGGCAGGGGTAGTCGGAGCGGCTTCCATGGAGTCCTCCAGAGGGAAAAGGCCAGAAACCGGGGTCACCAACGGGAGGGACACAGCCCTACGAGGAAGCGGAGAGGCGGAAGGAGAGAGGATAGCGGGGGCGGAGCGGGGGGGGGGGGGAGGGGGGAGCTGATGCGGGGGAGCTAGCGGTGGGAGGAGGGGCGAGACGGAGGGGGAGGTGAGGGAGAAGGCGGGGGGGGAGAGACGCGAAGCGGAGGAAAAGGCGGGGGGGGGGGAGAGATGGCGGGGGAGGAAGCGAAGAAGGAGGCGGGGGGGAGAGAGGGCGGGGGAGGAAACGAGGAAGGAGGCGGGGGGGAGAGATGGCGGGGGGGGGGGGGGAGATGGCGGGGAAGGAAGCGAGGAAGGAGGCGGGGGGGAGAGAGGGCGGGGGAGGAAACGAGGAAGGAGGCGGGGGAGAGAGGCGGAGGGGATGGCGGGGGACAGGCGGGGGGGGAGAGGGGGGCGCACGTCGGCGAGAGGCAGCGGGAAGGAAGACGGGGGGGGGTGAGGCGGAGCTCGCAGGAGCAGATCACAGCTTCTCAACAAAAAGAACGAACCTCGACAAGACCTTTGGAGCCAAGGTGCAAAAATCCAGTTGTTTTTTTTCAAGCAACAATTCTTTGCTCTAGAAATGAAATCTAGTAGTCTTGCTAGTCCTCTCAATGCTTTTAAATATCTTATGCACAACTAGCTAGCATAGGCTTTAAGGTACAAGATAATGATGCCATAGATGTGCTCCTCAATAGCTTGCCGCCCAATTATGGAAATGTCGAATCCAACATTTACATACATTCTGATTTTACCTTAGAAAATGTGATTGCAACCCTCTAGATGAGGATAGGAGACCCAAAGGCCAAATTTCCTCTAAACCAACTGTTGAAACTGTCTGCTTCAACCGAACTTCACAATGCTAACCACAAGGTCCTAACAATAAAACTACTACAAGTTTGTCAGCGGGCTTCAGCCCGGGCCATTCTACCCTATCCAAAACGAATGGACCTGGGTCCAAACCTTGATATCTGTGGTGTGTGTGAGTGGTGCAATGCTTGCATTGCATTTCCTGAAAGGGTCTTCCGCAGAAAAAAAAAAACTACTACAAGAAAGGGAATATTGAAAAAGGATGATGGAAAAAGCATTCGAGCAACAACAAACTGGAGAAGCAAATTTTGTCCAAGAAGGTTACGTAGCATTTTGTAAACCCCAATTTGTCATTGAGGGAGGGGGTGTTGGGAATTAAGTTAAAAGTTGGCAATGACTGGCGGATGAATCGAAGCAAGCGGTTAAGGCCAGCGACTCCCAATCAGTCAAGCGATGCAAGTGACTGGACACAATAGGAGGAGTAGACTAGGAAAAGCCACCGATAGAATAGACTAGAGTAGGTTAGCATGTTAGTAAAGTAGAACCAATTATCTCTCGTGCAAAGTCTCTCTGACTATAATATGGGCAATAGCAGGTCGTAGGTGGTGGGAAGTCTCCAGAAATCGCTCTACCTCGGTAGCTATAAATAGGGTTTGCACTGTAGCAGTAAGGATCATTTTTAGAGTTTTTGGCTTTTGGCAAACCAATATACTTCGGACAACCTTAAATTGTAACACAATATTCTTAATGAAAATGACAATCATTCAAACTTTCATATTGTAGCTCAACTGTGTGTAAACATAAGTGCTAAAATGCCTTTTTTCCACAGAGTAAACCTCATTGTCAGCAGTCGCTTCCTAGCGTACTGGTGGGATTGGTGATCCCGGACCCTAACCATTACCCTTTTTACTCAGTCCTCCGCTCGCAGAGGGTGGGAGTGGTAGGAAAGTGAGATGTCTAGGTTAGGCAGGAAGTAAAACTTGTATCCTAGAAATAGGCAGGAAATCTCGGCACTGCTGCAAGAAAGACATTTGTAGATGATATAGTTAAACCTCTCTAATGAAGATTAAGAAATGCTCAAAGAAGATACTAATCAAGGCTACATCTTAACTTAATGTCAAAACATGAGAAACTAATGAAGATTAAGAGACACTAATGAAATGATAAACAACCTAAGCCCTAGAGCAAGAGAGATTGAAATGAGCCAAAACCATTTGTGTTCTTCCATTTATAAGGGGGCTAGGTTTTCCCACTCAACCCTAACCTTAATCAGCATGATCCCACATTTGTCCACCAAATGGCAGCAGTGGCGATGGCTATAAGAGCTCATGCAGTGGTGTTGCAAGGTCTCCAAGGACAAGGCTAGGCCTTGCAGCACCCTCTGCACCCAGAATATGTGTGTTGTAGTGCGTGGCGATGATAGGCAACCACATAAGAAGAGGTGGTCCGCTGTAGCAGTGGCCCACCAGCAACAATAGTAGGATGGAGTCAATGAAGAAGGAAGTAGATGAAGAAGGCCCACATTGTGATAACTCTCAACAAACAGAGAGCACACATATTTTTGAGGGTTCTGCTGGCGGTCTGGGCACACTGTGAGCGAGGAGTTGGACTATGAGAAGTAACTGAGTAACTGAGTAATGAAGGTGCTCATAGAAGTTCGAGCAATGAGGGTACCCTGCCAAGGCCATCGGTTATGACCACATGAGGGGGCAGAGCTCATAAGCAGTGGTCAGGGGGTTTATGGTTTTTTTTAAAAAATAAATTTTTACATTGAGATATTTGGTAGCAGTGGGCGATGGCTGTAAGAGCTCATGCAGAGGCATTGGAAGGTCTCCAAGGACAAGGCTGGGCCTTGCAGCACCCTGTGCACCCAGAAAATGTGTGTTGGAGTAGTGGGTGGCGATGATAGGCCTCCACATAAGGCACACATGGCCGTCTCGTTGAGGGTTGTGTTGGTGCGGCCTTGTGGCCATGATGGGCTATGAAAGGGAGAATCATCTCTGCAACGACAGCGAGCAACAAACTGGGCCATCGTGGGGATGAAATGGTGGTGTAGAGGGCAGCCACAGGGGCAACAACCACGGCGGTGTGAAAAACAATAAAAGCCAAAACCAGAGGATTGAGGGAAGAATAAGGAGGAAGAAGGGGGAGATGTGGGCTGGGGGGAGGAGAACCATCCGATGCAGATTAAGACGAAGCTAAAAAAACCTTATATACTAAGCTCACACAAGAGAGATTACTAAATGAAGCAAATAAGACCTAAAACCAACCAACTGTGTGTTTTCCCATTCATAGGGGGGCAGGGCTAGGATTTTCCCACTCAACCCTAACCCCATGATCCAACTTTCCCACCTACTGGACTGATCACAAGGTTCAGGTGGTAGGTATGCTCGAGGAAATTTAAAAATTAAGAAGGAGATACGTACAAAATCAAGGAGAACATATAGGAATTTATGGAATGTGATTAGGGACTTAATCAAGAGTTAACCACATGTATATTTTACCGATGTAAGAGGCCCAAATCTAATGCAAATGCATTCTTTGGCCTTTAACTTTGTGTCTACCGGATTCATTTTAACAACATAAATGAGCTGCTTCTTTCTAAGTTCTTTCAATAACCTAAGTCCTTTCATTTTAACAACATAAATGAGCTGCTTCTTTCTAAGTCCTTTCATTTTAACAACATAAATGAGCTGCTTCTTTCTAAGTCCTTTCAATAACCTAGAAGATTTTACTAATTGCAGATCTTGGGATCCTAAGAGATCTTAGGATTTTAACAGTGGTATCAGAGCAATCTCTAGTTAATTGTTATTGATTTTTTTGAAGTAAATTTTAATATTTACTAAAAAAAATATTATTTTATTGATTTGTGTTGATGATTTGCACGTGGATCGTATATATGGTGATTAAAATGTGTCTTACTACAATTCAATGGACGAATCGACGTTGCGAGGAAATTTCGTGAGTTTAATGCTATTTTTTCTTATTTTTTGTGGTTTAAAATAAGCATTAAAGCAAATTTTTACAAAAATACCACAGATTTTACTATGGATATTTTTGGTTTTTCACGCAAGAAAATCTTACCATTGATAGAGTGGCATGTGTAGCTAGCTTTATTAATGACTCAGCGTCCCTTGAATTTCTTTGAATGGCCTCTCAATTCCTTAATCCACCTTACACTCTTCATTTCATTTGTTTTGTCTCCTAGATGGAAAGTTTGATACTACGATTGAGGTGGGTAAGTCATCATTATGTGATAACATAATATCTCCCAATTAACCCAGCCAATAACTAAAGTATTTGGCCTAGACTGTGGGTGTATATCCATGTGCCATCATGGGCTCTATGGTATTGAATTTATATTCCAACCTCATGGAAACTTCTTGTTATAAGGCAATTAGAGATGATTCGCACATGTACACAACTGTTAACCCTCATTGGATACCTCTCCAGCGTCATTGTATATTTTATGTATGTGATTGCCGCTTCTCTATGAAAGACGCGCCACGGGATTAATTATGGAGATTGTATTCTTAGATTAAGTGTTTGCACAAGCCTAGGCGACCGTGGATAGCCATGGACATATTTTTTAAGTATGGTTGCCCAAGGTGTGAAGGCGAGTTGTGTATTCTTACCATTCATTCGTTTATGCTAATTCAATAGAGTGCTCTTCTTCTCTACTCTCTTATGCTATTGCTTTCTTGCTTGCCTCTTGCTTGTTTGAGCTCTTGTGTGCTTGCTTGTATGTGTGTGAGAGAGTGAGTGTGTGTCATTGAGCGAGAGAGGAGGGTCGAGCTTCCATTGGAGTGGAGCTTGGAGTGTGGCTGTGCGGTAACATCATCTCCTACGAGAATCCGAGCATAAGCAATCAATGAGGTGAGTGACACATCTTGTTTATGCAATTGTGGGCTAGGTTATGGTAGATTAACCTCTCGGTTTGAGCTGTTTTATGCTCCCGCGTGCGGTGAGGCAAAGCCCCACGACATTAGCTAGTTCTTGCACTCTTTCTATGATGCAAGGGCTTCGCATAAATGGCACCACTGTCGGGGAATAGCCTACCGCATAGTCACAATGAATTTTGAATGTGTGTGTGTGTGTAAAAGAATTCTGTTATAGTTCTATTTTTTGTTTTTGAAGGAAGGGTAGACATGAATAGCTAAAAATGTGTCCATTTTGTGGCATTGTTGGCATTCTTGTTGATTTTTGCAATTTCTGTAATTTTTGCGTATTGTTCAATTTCTGTAATTCTTACATGTTTCTTAATTTTTGCTTGTTTTTCGTTTTCTATGAGTGCTACAATTAGTGTATTTTGATTAATTCTTCTCCTATATGTGATTTTTACATTTCTCAAATTTTGTATTTTTTTTCAATTTCAAAATATAAAAAAAAAAGACGATTGAGCATCAAATTGAAAGAATTGGGTAAAACAAACTATAGAATCGGTTTCTTATCATAGTGTTTATCCCAATTTCGATTCCTTATGTGGAGAAATTAGATTAATAACAAAAATTAGGAGAGGATTTGGTAAAGATAATTTTTTTTTTTGTGTTGTGTGTATTTTCGTATTAGTGATTAACGCGAGTTAACTACATCTAATCCTCTTTTTAATTTGGGAGCATCTTGATTGGGTGGCCGTATTTAACGCGTGCAGGCTTTTAGGCCACTAGCTAGAAATTTTCGAAAGTCTGTTTTATGTGGCTGAACGTAGTTAATGCGTGTAGGTCCCAAGTCAAAGATTCTAAGAAAACCTCTTTTCGGTGAATTGGTGAAACCAAAAAGTGAAACCGTAAACGATAAACAGAAAAGTGAAACATAAAAAGTAAAAAAAGTAAAAAATAAAGTAAAAAATAAAAAATAAAAAGTGAAAGTGAAAAGGTAAAGAGGTGTATAGAAAGTTTTCGGAAAGGGCTCGCATAAACTTTCCTAATATATGTTTTAGACTATTCCGATCACGTTGACGCAACTTGCGTAACACTCCAAAAATTTATAATTTTATATAGTTAAGATTCTTAACTATCGGAGCCAACGCCTGCAGCGCTCGATTGATCCGAAAAAAATACACTGTTTTTGGTGCTGGACGGGTTAAGAAACACAAAAGACGTGTTTCGGAAAAACTTTGGCGAATCTATTTTTTTTTCAAAAAAAGTTAAAATAAAAAATTTTAAACTTGTTCGAGGCAAATTTTAAACTTGTTCGAGGCATCTTTAGAATCTTCTTGCACCTTATAAACACATGCATCTAAGATCTGGACGTGTATTAGAGCCCGATATAGACGATAGTGCATCTATCGTGCTAGGCACGTACCAGCGTACATTGGGCTCAGGACCTTCGATTGGAACCCAGTTTAGCATTGTACGAGGAACTGTACTAGGGACCAGTGATACATCGTCATATTTAGATTCAATGGAAGGATTCCCAGTCGAAAGAAGTGAGAACCCTAACCAGGTCTCACGAGTCAAGCCAGTTACCAGCCTTTTTGGTCTCGTAACTAGCTACCTCAGAGGTCTGGCCTAACCGCTACCTCTGAGCCAAACGTTACGACTTACAGACCATATAATAAAGGAGTTGAGGTTAACTCCAGAGAGAGACCTAGTGTACACTCATCGTTGTCCATACAGCTCCTGTTGCACCTGCTGCAACTGTGACCATTGAACCGCCCCCTTGCACAAGTGCTTATGTCCGATTGTAGGACATTAGAAGAAGTGCAGGCAGTAGAGGTACCGATCCAAGCTGCTAGAGCAAAGAAAGAAGAGACTTTGTAATTGGCACAAGAACGATTAGTAGCCCTTAAGTTTAAAAAATACTACGAAACTCTTACTGAAGAATCCTTACGCGTTTCTCATGACAAGAAAGCAGCCAAGGAAAGAGCCGCTCAAAAGAAGAACCAAGCCCAAGAGGAGGTAAGGGAAAGACAAGCCAAACTACAACAACGTCGAGAAGGAAACCTTAGAGTTGCTGCACAAGCCTTTGTGGGAGAGGTTGAAGGGGACATAGAGGAGCACATAGCATCTCTACGAACATCCATTCAATCGCTAAGCCCTTATGGCAAAGTGCTTTATAATGCATTGCTTGATATGGGGGCTAGTCATAATCTTATTTCCTTCAATGCATGGAACCAGTTGGGAAATACCAACTCGTAAATACCTCCTTAAAGGTGGAAGGTATCCATGGTAGAAATACCAAGGTTATTGGGCTATTACAGATAGAGATATACTGTGATGGGAGTAAGAAATTGGTGGGAGACTTTCTAGTTATGCCTGCCAGAACATTACCTGAATCAATAATACTTGGTCGTACATGGATAAAGGGTGCAGGATATATGATTGACTGGTCGATAGGGTGTGTCTCCACCACCACTAAATAATCTATTCATAATCCCTTACCATCTCTCACTATTATCGAGCATTGTAAAGAGGAGGAAGCTTCAACATCCACAAAATTTATGGAAACCCCCTCCACCTCAGTGTTCAATATTCAAAAAACTCTCAATTCTTCTACCTCCACACAGCAAACACCTGCATATCAAAAGAATGAGCAGATACGAGAGCTAAAACGTGGCAACCCAAATCTACCTTGAAATGGGTTCCCAAGATTTCTCAATCCATACCATCTCAACCGACCAAGAAAGGAGTACCTCAACACAAGAGTCGGCACAAGAAGTCCAAGTTACAAGTTACCTCAACATGGATCCCCAAACGCTTATTAAAAGCTCAAGGCTACTACGAGGGTAACCATTGTATTTGGATACCAAAACATAAAACTATACCTCCAGTCTCAATGCCGCCACTTGCAAATTCTCAAATTTCCTCATCAATGATGGATAAAGGCTTCAATTGCTCAAATTCCAACAAAGGAAAAGCTATTGAAAAAGAAAACCTTCACCACCAACGCTCAGAAAAATGCGGATCCCAAAGAGAAACCCTATCACACAAGACACGGTGATTGATGGTGAAGCCTCTACATCATGCAAGGTTACAAAACCATTGCTAGCTATTCAAGTGCTAACCCCATTGGTATCTCTAGAGTGACCCACTATGCAAGTATCAACTCCATTACTCATCTATAAGGGTGAACCCATAAGCTCCATATGTTCTTATGAGATCGTTTTGTCGCCATTAAAACTCAAAGTGGACCTGCCACAACAAGGAACAAAGAGTGCTCCTAGCAAGCGAACATTGATGGAGCAAAGTTGGAAGGGATGGTTACAAAAAACCTATAATACATTCCGCAAGGTCAAGGTATGATAGAAAGCAAGAAGGGGGGACTTATGCTAATATCATTACTTTTATGCTCCATGTTTTGCTCTCTGACAAAGTTCATGTCCATATCAAGAGGGAGCCTCTTGAAAAAAGCTAACTCCTGACAATATAGTTTAAACCAATAGTGTACAACAATATAGCAACTATACACATACTAAAACTTCGACTAACCATAATAAAAAAAAAAAGATAATGAGAAGGATCACATATCAAATAGAAGAACGAAGTATGACTTTGGTGGTGACTACAGGTCGTGAGCATGGACTTTTCGTGGACCGACTCTATCTTGGACCCGGATTGCCAGGAATGGTACTATCGAGGGCAACTAAGTATTCCTCCTTTGTAGACCCACTTACACTATTTTTATGCACCACTAGGGGAGAGATGTTGAGGAGTCACCTTTATGGACCTGTTGGACAATTTCAAGGGAACTCGTTCCTGAGAATTGTATGAGGTTACTTCTAAAGCTTCCTTTAAAACCACAAGCACAAAATCGAAAGGAAAGGGAAAAGAGTCCTCTTCAAAAGGGGCAGAATCCGTCCGGTACTATATCAACCGGGTGAGATATCTTCACTCTCGCTAATGATAGAGATAAGTTCTCTAACAAAAGACCGATCGATCGATTCCTAGAGGGCCTTGAAGATGTAGCCCTACACAACTTCCTATATGCTCTGGGGCATACATCCTTTGAGTAATGCTGCAGAAGCACCATGGATTTCGAGGACAATTTCAAGGGAACTCGTTCTTGAGAATTGTATGAGGGTACTTCTAAAGCTTCCTTCAAAACCACAAGCACGAAATTGACAAGAAAGGAAAAAGAGTCCTCTTCAAAACAACAGGTGGAGCAGCTATCAGCTGCATCAATGTAACAAATGACCCAACAATGGAGAGTAGGCCAAAGCAGTGACCAAGTTGGGCAACCTCACCTTTACTTTAAGAGAGAACTAGTGTGGTGCCCAATTTGTCGAGAAAACCACACCAGTACGGAGTGTCACATTTGAGACCCCGACCCACTCTCTAGTGTGCTTACTACCAAAGGTGGGGCAATCATGAGACCTCAAACTGATACCACCAAAGAGCTACTTAAGCAAGGACTCTACTGTGTAGGCCGTACCACCCAACCTGAGATAACTCCTGGCCTTGCTAGCCTTAGCACAACACAATGCACCTCAACTTGGCCCATGAAGTGACCCTCCAAGGAATCCTTAGGGTACCCGGAGTACCCTTGCCACCCCTAGTTCTTCCACCATAGCACCATTACCTTGAGTGACCCCTATTCACTAGTTAACCCTAACGAAAATCTTTAAAGAAGGTGAGGAGGGAGAAGCTATCAACAACACCATCTTCAAACCCACTGAGCCAGCCCATCCCTGCAAATCCTACATCACTACATGATGAAGGATGAGCACATGTACCCCGTGTGCTAACCACCACAACACCACGAGGACGAGACTTGAACAACATTTCTAAACGACTGCCTATGCAATGTTATCATTGTGCTGGACCTCATTGAATAGACAAATGTCCGGTCTCAAGAAAGGAATGGCTAGTCTTCCAGTGAGCACTCCCACCTTAACTCCCTTATGCACAGGTTGTGGGATAGACCATATGTACAAGAATTGTCCATTGAGAATAGGTATGATGGGAAAGGGAAATGAAGATAAACCTAGTACTAGCATTAACTTGCTGAGTATATAGGATGGATTCATCCACATAGTTCCTCTAAATGCAAACACCCGAATGCAAAGTAGAAGGAAAGCTACATCCCATACTACTGTTGGCTGTAGAAGCGTATACTTAGCAAAAACAGGAAACTCCAGGACATGCAATGATCTTATCTTCCAAAGAGGTTCCTAAACGAGCACGAGCAATGAGTCACTCTCGAAAGAAAAAGGCTACAAAGATTGGCAAGGGAGATAACCGTGTCATCATAAAAAGTGGGTCCGACGAGGAGACAACTACCAATGTGTCATCTTCCTCATCTGATGAAGAAAAGATACTACCATCCACCCCTCAAGCAAGAGAGAAAATAGACCCCAATCGGCTGCCCCCCAAGAAGTTAGCTGAATATCTAAACCTGATCGAGGAGAAGGCTGAAGGCCGCTCTCAAGAGTTGGTCAAGGATTGTGAAAGGAGAAACCTCAAGCAATTCAAGCTACGGGAAGTTCCTCTATGCCTAACTTACAACCAACTAAGGAAACAACCCAGTAGCTTAACAAAAGTCCCGACCACTAGGCACTCTCCCTGAGAATCTCCCTCAAGAGGTAGATCCAAAAGCCATGATAGTTCCTCACCAGGTAGAATCTGTTCATGCACATCTTAAGAGTCTGAGAGACGACCACCCAAGAAGAACATGTATTGAAGTGCATATCCCTATACCCTAAACCTTGAAAAGTTTGAGCCTACAACCATTTTGAGAGACATTGCAGGTCTTTCCTCCATGTCTTCACAAGTCCAGATTCCCATTGGCATCTTACTCCAAGAAAGCGTGAGTCCGTGGAAGAACTTGAAGGATTGGATGGAAGGAAAGCTTGGAGCAGGAATGGAAGAACATGTGGAACTGGGAAATTTTGATGAGACCGATGAGGATAGATTCATAGAACGAGACAGAATTACCGGTGTTCTTCACATGTTCCGAGTGAACAAGTTAGGGTAGTATTTTGAAGGAGACAAACTTAACGTAGAACTGCCCTTAACTTTTGATGAACTTCTAGTCACCACCATCGTAGATGGCGGGGTAGGAGTAAGCATTATTACCAAAAAAGGCTGGAAAAAATGGGAAAACCCTCCTATGGAAGCCTAATACCTTTACATAGCACCATGCATTATCATATTACCATTTGGTTGCTTTTGGATTGGTGGTTTTGTTGTCTAGTGGACTTAAAAAGGCCTTTGATAGTATGACTCTTAGTCACATACCTTCACACAGCACCACACATCATCATATTACCATTTGGTTGCTTTTCGATTGGTGATTTTGTTGTCTAGAGGGCTTAAAAAGGCCTTTGATAGTATGACTCTTAGTAGTTATGCATGAAAATGGGAACTCGGTACCTGTAGGTCTTCTATGAGATTTGAAGACTAAGATTCTCGGAACCAATTTCGGATACACCTTTATGGTAATGAACTTCAGCGAGTAGTTACATATTAGGACGACCCTTTGTGAGAGAAACTAGGATGATCCATGATTGGGCCATGGATCACATTTACATTCGAAAAAAAGGCCGAACGCTAAAGGTCAGCCTATGTACTTGGAAGATCCATCCAATGAGTGGGGGATCCTTAGCAGAGGATTCAGTAACTACTGAGAGATCCACAATAGTACACTTATGTCAAACATGCCATAAAATGTTGGACGATGAACGAGATAGCATGGAATTCGCACCTCTCCCAGATCCGGAAGACTCTGAGAATTGGATGCACATCCTTTCTACCATGGACATACTTTCAAAATGCATGGGTACAAGATTTTCCACAACTGACAGCAAGAGATCACATCCCTCTACATGCTCAGTGCCGCGTGTATGCTTGATGCTGTAAGCCATGAACCTGTGAGCATCAAAGAGGAAAGATCGTTACGGGGAAAACCCACCCACAAGACCCATAAAACAAATAGCTTCACAGGAGAGGAGGCTTACATCTTCCCAATAGAATCAGAAGAGCATTGGCTGAGGCTTACATCTTCATAGGAGAGGAGGCTTACATCTTCCCAATAGAATTAGAAGAGCATTAGTGGATATACGTGGAAGCTGTTAACGCACATTCCTACTTCTGCTAGGTTTGGCAAGAGGAGCTCAATGAGTTCCCCATTCCAGTTAACATTGTGAGACCACAAAAAAAGAATAATCAACAGATTCCCAGTCCAAACCCCAAAAGCTTTGCCATTCTACACACAAAGCAGGAACAAAAAGTTGGCACTAGCCGAGCGGGAAGCTAAAAAAAGAATGGATGAGCAAAGCGCTAAAGCTAAGAAGACCAAACAAGACCAAGGTAGGAGACTGTTTCATATAATACAAAAAGGCCCAAAGAACCCATGATGGGAAGCTAGGAACCTCTTATGATGGTCCAACCAAGGTCAAGCAAATCAGCATGGCAAGCCCAGGGGAAGATCCAAGACCCATTTTCATTGGGGAAGAACTTTTTGTAGAAGAAGAGAAAGACCTTATTGACCTCACAGAATTTGAGGATTGCTTTGCAAGTAAATATACGGATATGAAGCGTGTACCTCCTAAAGTGGCTAAACACACCATCACAATGGTAGAAGGAGCAAGGTCAGTGATGAAGAAGAGAGCATATCCTATGAGCCCCAAATAATCCAAGATGATCCGAGAAGAAATCAATCGGCTCATAGATGCCGGCTCATAGAGATAGAGCACATCGAATGGATCTCACCCATCGTGATAGTGTCCAAAAAGAATGAAAAAGTGAGAGTGTGCATGGATCTCAAAAACATCAATGCTGCCACAATACGGGACCACTATCCATTGCCTTTCATCACGAGCGGGTCACAAGAAAGGAAGCGTACAACTTCCTTGATGGGTTTTCTGGCTACAACCACGTGATGATTGACCCAAATGATCAAATTAAAATGGCTTTTGCCACCAAATGGGGCACGTATGCATATCGAGTCATGCCATTTGGTTTGACCAATGCCCCATGCACCTTCCAACGCCTAATGTACACGGCCTAATACAAGGAGAACAGAAATTCCTTGAAGTCTTTATGGATGACCTTTGTGTTAACTCTACATGGAAAGCACATTTGTTGTGTCTGAGAAAAGTGCTAGAGACGTCGGCTTTACAGGATTTCTCTTAAACCTCTAAAATGTCAATTTTGGGTCTGGCATCATGGAGTAATCCTAGGACACATTGTCTTCGAACATGGTATCTCCACATATGATGGCAAGGTGCTCTCATTCTTGAGCTGCCACCCCCTACCAATTTCAAAGGAGTCCAACGATTCATGGGACATGTCAATTATTAGTGGCATTTCATTTTTATGTATGCTGACATAGCTCATCCCTTTATGGACCCCTGGTGATTTTCAAGTGGAAATAGGAGTGCCAATGAGCGCATGAAACCCTCAAAAAAGCATTGGAAAGCACTCCCATTTTGAGATCCCCTAATTTGGAAATCATATTCCATGTCTACATTGATGCCTTTGCCTTCGCAATTGGTTGTGTGCTGGCTCAACTTGGAGAACACAACATGGAATTTCTTGTTAGCTTTACGAATCGCCAGTTAAATGAAGCATAGAGAAATTATACTAGGACTCAAAGAGAAGGGTTGGCCATGGTCTATATAGTTAAAAAGTTTTGTCACCAAATTTGTTTTCTTCGTAAACCATCAAGCTCTTCTTTATCTAGTGAATAAACCTTGCACCACGGACAGAATCACCAGATGTTTCCTAATTCTACTAGAATTTGATTTTATCATTTACGGTATGTAAAGGCTCCCAACATGTTTTGGTCAACCATATGTCGTGCATTCCTAACGGAGAGCCACCTGGGCATTAATGATGACTTGCTAGATGCCCCTTGTTCCAACTATGCTTGATTCCCGAATGGGGAGAGGAAGTGCATACTTCCTAGCTAATGGCCTATCCACGGAAGCACATATCAACAAGGATCGGGCAAGACGTTTCATCAAGCAAGCCGTCCCCTATCAATTGATAGGGCAACTCTATAAACAAGGAAAGGACAGAAGCATGAGACGCAGTGTCCATGGAGGATGGATACATCCCTATTTTGGAACTAGACCACTCTGGAGTCGCTGGCAGACAGTTCACAATGGATACCAAGGCTCGAAAGATCCTTTTGGTAGGCTTATGGTTGCCAACCTTGTTTTTGAAGATATTGCCGAATATGTGAAATGATGCGATGAATGCCAATGGATGGCTATTCTACACGATAAGGACATGATGTCCCTTTACTTTGTCATGTCCTAACAACTATTTGAGAAATGTGGCATCAATTTTGTGGGATGCATTTGTCAAGCTATCCAACACACCCAAGCGCGGTACATTATAGCGGCCATGTACTATTGTAAAAAATGGGTCAAAGCTCGAGATACAAGAAATGCTGATGTAAGGTCCACGGCGAAATTCCTTTACGGCGGTGTGTCATCACTCACTTTGGGTGTCCCCTTGAGCTTGTTAGTGACAATGGCACCCACTTCATCAAAACGAGGTTATGCAATTCTTGTTTTGCAACAATTCATGGAAGTTAAGGCCATGCCACCCCTACCCACTATCTCCAACGATGACATCCCCTCAACCTCGGCTACCCCACTTGCCCTTATCATACAACTCCCCCAATACACCCCTACTCAACCTCTTGCCTCTCCAACCCCTCATTGTCCAAAATATCCCTCCGATGAGGAAACAAGGCTTCAAGGTGAGCTGCCAGCCTTGCCCAAACCTAATTGGACCTGCCTTCTCACCATTGCCAAATGGGCAAGGAGTCAGTACAAAACCTGCGATGGAGTGCTAACTCTATAGTCCCAGGGTACAAAACTTGTTCACAGGGTGCCAAAAAAAAACATCAAGGGAAAGAAAATGGCCGTTCACTCATGAAGTCGCGGTCATTCACTCATGCTCTACAATTCCACAGTCGTTCACTCCTTAAACCATGCTCGTTCACTCCTTAAGCCACTCCCGTTCACTCCTTAAGCCACAACCGTTCACTCAAGCCACGGCCGTTCCCTCGTGGAGCCACGCATGTTCCTCTATAAAGCCACAGCTGTACCTTCCCTGAAAATCTATATGAAGGCCCAGCCCCCTTCATTTTCCTAACTTTTGTTCTTGCTCCCTAGCCAAACTCTTACAATTTTTTCACTCAAATTTTCAGTTCTTCCTACCAGCTTTCCTGCCCATCGCTATCATGGTCGAACCCGAACACTCTGTGACTCCTCTTTTGAGGTCATCGCTCACACTCCCCAGAAGAAGAAACGGCACGCTGGCTAACCAACCAGTTCTCGAAGAGTATGGCAAGCACCCCACCTAACTCTCATCTGGGTGAAACCTTGATGAATCAGGTTAATGGCCATGCCATCCATAGCTTGATAAAAACACACATAAGGTTGAGCACAAGCTACTATATTTGATCCCTACTATCGAGCCATCATCAACCCTACCATCGTCACCCACCTAGAGCAAATTGGGCTCAACGGGTTGCTCACCATGCATCCCTAGGACCAACCCTCCTCAATTATCTCTATGTCATAAAGACATACAATGCCAACCAGGTTACAGGGCAGGTGCTGGACAATGAAGGCGCTCCCTATACAGTACATCTTAACCTAGACCTAGTTCGGGATGTGCTCCAACTTCCCAGAGTCGAGCAGTCGTACGTGCGCGGCAATGTCATGCGTCATGTGCATGACGCCTTCCAGGTCTTGATAACCAAAGATGACGTGGAGTGGCATAACATCACTCGACAAGAGTTCATCGTGCCCGCTCGAGCTCTTTTATTTCTCCTCTCACAACACGCTGGGCAGACCTCTTCAACATATGTAACCTTTCTACCCTCACCCGTGTCCATCAAGGATTCATTGTCAACAAACTGGGCATAATATCTTCATAAGGAACTCCACACCGTCTGCTCTAACCCACACATGGCAAGTTGGTTGCCTCCTCATTACTCACCAATGTGCTCTACCATGCTACTGGCGCGACTAGGAGGAGCTTCCCCAACCTGTCTACCTCCAGGGTAGCACCTCCATTCCTTCCACTATCCTTGAACCACATCCTTCACTCACAAACCACACCTCCCTCCAAGCGCCACCATCTCGGTCCCTTGGTGGAGGAGGAGGCACACCACAAAGCAACAGAAGAAGAGGAGCTTGGTCGGAAATCCCGGTTCCTCGAAGAGACCCTCCTCCAAAAAACCAACCCTGTGGGTCAATCCCTTTCTTCACGATCACCAACTCATCGCGAGGAAGGGCCATCGACATCACCCTCTACCTCACAACGCCACACCATGGACACCCTCCGCTGGGTACAGGCTAGGTGTTTTCGATCCCAACAGGCCTACTTTGAAGGGATCAGATCCTCCCACGGCACCCTCCCCAACTTCGTCGAAGGTTTCTCTAACCTCACCACCAGGGATCTCCTCACGTCCTTGATGGACTATATGCAGAGGCAACATGAGATGGTCACCGCTAGTCAATCCACCATGCTCCTGGCCTGCGTCGATTAGCTCCAAAACCAACAGGACCTCCAGGCCGGCGGTCTCCTAGCCAACACCCAACTACAAGCATGCCTGGAGGACCAGGAGCGCACCCTCGCCAATGCCTTGGCTACTATCAACCAACTCCAGCAGCTCCAAGGAGGATGCCCAAACCACCAACCACGCTCACTCCCTTGCCCAGAAGGAAGCTAAGGACATGCCCCGCTGAGCACAGACCGCTGAGGATGGCTACAAAAGGATCCACGCCTCCTTCAACTCCTACAAGCAATTCACTATAAGCAGACCTTGCTGCAAAAAGATGCCTCAACTGCAGGTAGTTGAGGAACATGTCCTCTAATCGCCAACAAGCAACTCCGGAGCAGACATCCACCACCAATGAGCAAAAAAGCAATGCCTTAATTAACGCTGCCACACCGAGCTCCCAACCCTCTCCATACCGCCTCTCAGAACCCTCCTAGTTTCTCAAACTCGACTACTGTATCCTATAGCTCAACCTTTTCCAACATAACATTTTCCTTGATGAACCCCTCACCACATCCACCCTCTCTTATCTCCTCACCAAAATCCCTTGCACCTCCATTAATCTTCTCATTTCCCTCTTTTTTCAAAACCAAATTTCCTTTGACACCCCCACCAACCTCTTCACACTTCCCATCTCGCCGAAAACATCATCCACACTTCTAGAGTACGGGAATGCCACCAATATCGACGCCTCCGTTGAACTTTTAGTCCCCCATGGCCTCTGCCCATACCCTTTACGACTCGTCAAGATCCCTTGTTTTTGCAGCCCTTGCCTACCTGGAGCAGCTTGATTGGAACACCATCTACTATGCTTACAAGTCCCTCTGCTGTCGAGGCCTCCCCCCTACTCCCCCTATGGAATCCTTGTCCTTTACCACCATGTCTGCTGTTAGTTGGAGGTCATCGCGCCGCCACCGCCATCATCCAATTTGATGACTCACATATTGCCTTCCCCTATGACATCACCCTCGAAGAGGCCTGCGAGGCGAAGGCTTTCTTCTCCAAACCTTCAAAGACATGATGGAGACTACAATTTAGACGAGCTACAAAGCCTTCCATTGATCCCCCCAGTACCCCAAATCTCGATATGATTTTGTCTGCACATACTCCCTCGACTACCATTGATTCTTCTTGCCGATTTTGAGGACGGACTTGAATTAGGGAGGGGGGTAGGTTAACCACAATGGTTAACATCATTTTAAGTGTGGTTACGATTCATGTAATCCATTTTTATGCAAAACTGTGCTAAGCGCTTCATGTAAAAGATATATGGGATGATTGAGCTTACGACATGTGTAACGCTGGCCATGAGTAATAAGCCTAGGTGTACATAGAGCTAGAGATCCAGTTTTGGACCCCCAATTGTTAAATTGGGGGTCAACCATCGTAAAAAGAGAGCTCATGTATATAAGTGACTTATGAAATATGAAAAGGATACAATCCCATTATCACAATTGAGTTTTACTCTCTCTCTCTCTCTCTCTCTCTCTCTCTCTCTCTCTCTCTCTTATATGCATGCATGCTTGCTTGGTTGTATGTGTGTGTATGTAGATGATACTCTCCTGGCTTGCCTCTACTTCTTCTTGCTCTTTCCCTCTCTTGCTTGTGTGCGCTTGCTTGGTTGTATGTGTGTGCTTGCTTGGTTGTTCGTGTGTGCATGTAAGTGACGGTCGCTTGGATTGCTTCTACTTCTTCTTCTTGCTCTCTCTCTCTCTCTCTCTCTCTCTCTCTCTCTCTCTCTCTCGCACACACGAAGGCATTGAGTAGGAGTTGAGCTCTCCATAGCTCCTTCTCTCATTTCTCCCAACCTAGCTTGAGGAAAGCTCCACTTGGGTGACACAAGTGGTGGTAGAATGAGCCCCTAGCAACTTCACATCATAGAGGAGTTAACCCTCATTAGGGTTGGCTTAAGTGCATGCTCCTGAACCAATTATTGCAGTCTCTTTTCTCTCTTCTTCTTTCTCTCTCATGCAAGGAAGTATGCTTATTTAGGTGAACATCCACCACAACATACTAGAGATTGTCGCCAACCCGTACTGGAAATTTAACCTGCCTCTTTGAACACTGCCTACTACCACTCTGGTGGCTACCTTAGCACGTGTGTCCCGACTTTTTAAACACCACTAGAGTAGCAATATTCAGCCATGTGCACCATAGTGCCTCTATAGCAGCCATCAATCTGATGCTCTATGACTCTCTGGACACTACTAGAGTAGCAGTAGTTGACTTGGACCATAGCCATGTGCGCCATAGTGCCTCTATAGCAGCCATCAATCTGATGCTCCACGATGTGCTTCTTTTTGTGTTTGCCCCACTCATTTCATTCATGAATGCCTTGTGATGTTCCATCCTCAGGATAACACAGCCCCCCGATGGTGCTCAACCTACCTGCGTTAGTCGCACACTCGGCCTCTCTCCCATTTTTCTTACTCCAAGGTTACAAAGTTTGATAGCTTCAAAACCCTTAATAATTAAGCAATGGTGAGAGCATCAAGTCCACATCATCAATAGTCTAGCGTCATCAAGAAAGGTACAAAGTTCATTATAACCGTAAAGCTTTTCTTATTTTTTGGGTGCTTGGTCGTGCTTCTTAGCAATAGCTAGCACATGTTCACTACAACTAGTTTACATTGATCATATCCTAATCTTTTTTATTTCATCCCCATAAGCACTATAAGCACAATCATGCAAGTACTCATCCCAAAAAATGATTTCATGCCAAAAATGATTTCATTCACCATAAGCACTATAAGCACAATCATGCAAGTACTCATCCCACACTTGATCTCATGAAGTGTCGGAATCTTGGAAACGATGTCGCAAAAGGATCTTCACTGACATTGAGGGGGGATTCTTCCCCCAGCTTTTAATCTACTTCTAGGTTTTCTTTTTACATATGAGTCTCTACTGGGGATGTCCTCTCCAAAATTTGACTTTTTATGTATGAGTCAAGGGTTCTCTTCCTGGGTTCTCCCAAAATCTGAATATTTGGGATGTCTTTTGGAGTTGTTATATAGCTTTGATGCTATAAAAGGCAAAGATGCATTCTTGTCCCCAGTTAGGAGTCGGGGGGCACGGGGTGACTAAGTGATAATCTCAGGTTCAATCATAAGTTGATTAAGGGAAATAGTTGTGTGGAATGGGAGGTACACATGGCTAGGTCACCTCTTTGCAGTGATGTGATGGGCTTGGAGGTTGGTTGCTTCTTTTGTGTTCGGGTCTCAAAACCTTCGCCTTTGGGAGGGTGCTGGAATTATTCAAGCCTCAGTGATGTGGGCTATGTCTAGGTTGTTTTGGTGTGAACACCCTCTTAGGTGTGAATGCTCCTTATTTAGGGTTAGGTCAAAAGATAAGGCCTTGGTGCCTATAAAAGATTGTACATGGTGGGAGTATTATTTTACATAATACAATCAGTCTTGTTTGGTGCAACTCTCTCATACTTGAGCTCCATCTCCTTTCTCCCTCAAGCCTCATCTCTCTCCACCACACATCATCATGGTGGCTGTTCCAACCTCCATAGCCCAGGCACCTTATTTTCTAACACTCTATCTACATAGTCCCATGGTAACACAATAGAATTGCCTTCCCTATGGGGATTTCACAATTGGGATTCCACACTCTTTGAATCCTACATATTCACTTTAGAAGTTTTAGAAGTTTCTCTACTTCCTCCTTGTGCTAATCTATATAATATTCACAAGCTCCACTCATTTAGTTTTCTACTCCCTCATATCATGTTCTTCAATGTAGATTTTATAGATTGCTTAGGGACTATATACCCCCAGATAGAATAGTTATTCCTGGGGAAGACATAGAATTTGTATGAGCCGATTGAGTTTATAGCCAACTTCATATTGTATATAAATAATTTTGATATATATATATATATATATATATATATGATGTTTTTTAAATTGTAAAATTATCTTTCGTGTCTTCTTCCTTGTTTTTTTAATTATTTTAATAAGTTAAATTAAGTAAACGTTCCATATGTCTTCAAATTTTAATAACCATGAACAGTATCATAGGACCCATAATGGAAGAATTAGAGTACTTAACCCAAGATATATTTGAGGAAACAAAGAGACAATGTTGTACAAAATAAGATCAAAATAAAGCTTTCTCCTTTGTTGAGTATTGACTTTAATTTTAGAATGTTAAATGTATAGTTGTGTGATGTAATAAATGGCCTAGCATCAACGAATCATAGATTGTGAATATCAAGCCGTATGTCGCTTTTCAATATATGATGAACGATAAGATAAGGATGGCCACATACTATCTCGAGTTTAGAGAGTATTACTTTGGACAACCTTACCAGGGACTTCCTATGAGGCCTCGTCATTGGGTCAATGCAGAGGCCTCGTCATTGGGTCAATGGAGAGGAACAATTTATTATCGAGATTAGCTTGGATTTTCTTTTTTTCTTGCTTTTAAATTTAGCCATGATTACCGAATACTTCTCTATGTTAAATCATCTAAGTTTGTATCTTCCTTATCAAAAATTTGTAATTATGGGACAATTCAGAAGTTCTGCTTATTTAGAAGAAGGGATTAGGCTTCCCTATTGCAATGTAATAAGAGATTTTGAATAAATAAAGATATATTACTTTTAGTCAAGTTGTTGTGTCTAAGATTTAGATGTGTAATTATCTTTTCAGAATTGTCATCATGAGTCGAGTGGGAAAATCTTCCCCTCTAGTGGAAGAACTTGATAGTGATATTCATGAAGCCCTACACAAATTGTAGCCAGGATCTTTTCTAGGTGAAGGAAATAATGTGGCTAAAAACGTTTGTAATTGGGTGGATGCAATGGATGAATACTTTTATATTGCCGGTTACAAAAATGAACGGAGCAAGATGGCCTTGACATCTTAAGATCACTAGTCAGGCTCGTTCATGTTGGAAGAATCATGTTGAGGTAAATTATCTAAATCAAGATTAATTAAAATGGGACAACTTAAATATGTGAAGATACTACTTGTTAGGATACAAGGAGGACAAGATGAATGAATTTTTGGAATTATCCCAAGATGGAAAATCTATCGATGCATATCATCAAGCCTATGAAAATCTAATGATGCTATTCGCCCCATCTATGAATGATACCACATTGCTTAATAGGTTTGTCAGAAAGCTTGATTCACCTATGAATAAGCTGGTCAAGAATGCTAAACCAAGCTCAATATAGCAGAAGTAGTGCATATGGAAGAAGACTTTGCTAAAATTTTCTTGAAAGAAAACCCTCAAGCTAGATAAATGCCCCTGAAAAAGATCATTAGGCTTGGGTGAGAACCAAAATCTACCCAGGTCAAAGAGAAACAGAATTCAAAATTTGAACGAAGATTCTCAAAATGTGGGAGGAAGAAGAGAGAGAGTTTCCAAGTACCTGATCCTTGGAATAGCTCAAAAGGGAACAAATATGTTACAGATGTTATGAGTAAATGTTTCAATACCTCAGTTATTATAAGTGAGTGTCCCAATACCTATGTGGGCTTTTTGTCTTTTGTTATCTCTATTTTTTAATGAAGTGTAAGTCGTTAGAGTATTGATCCTTGAGTGGGTTGTACTACTCCCTTGGTGTAAGCTACTTGTTTGTTATGTCTTGCTTATTGCAGAGTGTAGTTTGGAAAATGCGTTGTTTGCTAGGCTGTAGTGTTCCTTATTGGTGGTGATTTGCATCTTGTTCATCTTTTTTTAAGGTATGTTCTCATTTTATATATATATAATTAGACATGTATAATATGCTTTTGTATTATATTGTCTTACAATTGGTTATATCGTGCTGAAAGGTTTTTTTTTAATTTTAATCGACAAAGAGCATGTAGTATATTTATGGAAGTCTTTTAAAGGTATAAATGTTAAAAGTGATTTTTTAAACACAACTTACAAGATTAGTGTGTAAAATGTCATCTAAATCTTGTTCTTATATTTACAACATGCAGATTTTTTAGTAAACCCATACCGCTTTGCAAACATGAGCACATATATCTAGCACAAAATGGATTGTAACACCTTAGATCCATATGTGTGGAATGTGAGGTTTCTCTAATTGAAATACCTACCTATCCAACAACACAGGGAACATCCGCTCAGGTGCACAACACTGGAGAGAAAAACATGCTTGGACCCGAGTGGAAATTCATGGAGTGGGAATGTAATTGTTGTCATGTACGTAAATTAAGAGACATCCCACATAATAGAGACCATTTTTTGGTAGTATTAAGAAATTGTACAAAAAATGTGATCATCTCCGGCTTCAGTTGGTGCATCAAAATGACTAAGACAATTGAGAGAGGAGAGTGACAAGGGAAAAAGTCTCTAAAGTGTCCTTTGCAAATGTTCATCCTCTTTCACATGTACCCCAACCTCCTCCTCAGGCTTCTTCATGGACATTCTCTCAAAATGCTAAAGATTAAGTTACAGAGTAACAAGCTACAAATGTGAATGCATGTGGCCAAGATCAAAGAGAATGTAATAGAGGAATGGAGAGCACAACATCCTTGTGGCACTTTGGGTCGCATGGTGGCAGCAGTAGTTTTTATAACAAGAGGCAAGCTTCATTGCAAGAATGCTTTGGTGCAAATGACACTAAAAGAGGCTCAACTATCACTGGACAAGGCAATATATTTTACTAGAGCTTCAATGTCTATGGTCAAGATCAAGAGGAGTGGAAATTTGCATGGAAAAATATAGGAGAGCATGGTGCTGGTTTTAGTCCTCCCTCATATCATCAAATGAGAAATGCTTTATTGGATAAATGCTATGCAAGCGTTAAAGAGAGGGTTAAATGGTTAATTTTGGATAATTTATCGATGTCTAGATGCACAATTGTTTATGATGGATGGTTGAATGTGCAAGGCAATCTCTCATTAATGTCATGCTTGTGTCTCCTCGAGGAGAATATTTTATCAAGGTAGGATAGCTTAAGTAAAGTAAAATCTAGTGCATATATAGCTGAAGTTCTTGCACAGGTAATTGAAGACATGGGTCCAACAGTCATCGTCCAGGTTGCCATGGAAATTACTGATCTGCCAGTAAAATATTAGTCTCGTTATATAGACATACATGCATGTGGATGTAATACACGCTCTTTGAATCTAGTATTAAATGATTGGTATAAAAGTGCAGATACAATTTGGTTTAGAGAGATACTTGATGAATGTAGGGGGATTGTGAAATTTGTGTTTAAGTGTCAAAGAGTGCTTGATATCTTTAGAGCGCATATGACACGTATGTTAAAGCTGCCTGCAGAAACAAGGTTTTGCACTCGCTTTATACATTATAATCTCTCCTCTAAAAAAAATATGGTATACAAGAGACGTTGTTTATGTGCACTGCATTTCAAAAATGGGAAGAAGTGCACACACAAGGTGTGCTTGAAGGTAACAATCCTTCATGGATTGCTCGAACGGGGCTCTTTTTGGCATGGATTTGAAGATGCATACCATGTTATAATGCCCGTTATGTATGCCATTCGAACTTTGGATAAATGGGGTGTAAATATGGGTAAAGTGTGAATGACATGGTGGATAGTTCAGCAAAGCTTGTTAAATCCATAGGCCATCTCAGACTCCATGGGTAAAGTGTGAATGACATGGTGGATAGTTCAGCAAAGCTTGTTAAATCCATAGGCCATCTCAGACTCCATTGTTACTAAATGAAGGGCACCATTTACTAAGCAATGATGACTCATATTACTGAGATACTTGAGTATTAGATGGGCTTCAACTTATAGCCCCTTGCATAGTGTGGCTTTTTTATTAGACCCAAAATATTGGCCTATGAATATGGATGCCGAAGAAGAAGAATTGGATGATTTCTATGGTTATCTTGACTTGATAACCGCGGCGGCGAGTTATGTTCAAGAAATTTTTAAATATAAGTTAAAAGAGGGAAAGTTCAATGGGTGGGCGGCAAGTTTGTTTAGGATCTAGAAACAAGAGATCTGCATGAAAGTGGTGGATGTTGATAAGTGCCAAGAGTGCAACCACACACAAGCGGGGAGGAGAGAGAGAGCGATGATGATGATCAACAAGATAATCAGCACAAGATTAAAGGGATTGAGGAAGTATAAGATGAGTGGAAGCATAAATTCATTCTAGAAGTAGGTCCTTTTTATAGGAGAGACCTCATTACATATTCTAAAGCATATGCTAGATGTGATTCCACCACATATGCTAAATATTATTCCACAATATGATGCCACCACATATTCCAAATATGATTCCACCACATGTCCCACACGAGACTTATACATACTAGCAGTTGTTCACATGCATTGGAACCACTTTATTTAAGGTCTACATTCAGTGCTAGTTTACTCAACCACCTACTACTTGTTTATTCCCACATTAATCAGCATTATTTAACATTCCCCACATAGTGATAATGTTGCTAAAAAGCCCAGTCATCTTGGACTAGGTTTACTTTATCTTCTAGCTGCTACTTGTTGTCGTCAGAGGTAGAGAAAGTAGAGTTTGTAAAGTCCTCAACAACTTTTAGCTTTACAAGCCTCGTCTGACACTCTTTGATGTAGTGTTGAAATTACAGCAATGTGATGAGCTATGGTGGATCAAATGCTAGAATCAACATAATTAATAAAGTGATTAGATGATAATTAAGACGTGATTAGTGAGTAATTAACTAATAGCTTAATGTAGGCATGGATAATCAAAAATCAGCAAATTCTCATTAGGCCAATGCCTCAATTTATAGAGTTTACATCCAAGCAACTAATCCCACTGATTTCTCCTTGATTCACTCCACCTCTTTTGCTTGATTCTCTCCACCTCTCCCAGAATATCTCCACACCTCCTAAATCTCCTCATGCTACCCTTTATTCTCTCCTAGTAGATTCTTCTCACCTTTTCACAGTTCTCTCACATTTACAGATTCTCTTTTACAGCCTCTAGCCAACGGCTTGTTCCCACACACACCCTATTCACTTGTATATTTCAACACCTCCCCTCAAGTGAATACTCCTAGCACACCTGGACCCTATACCAAGTTTTCCTCTTACTTGATAGTCCGCGACCAGTGCCTCAAGTCCGTAAACTCATAGTCCTTGACACACTCTCTCTCTCTCTATGTGTCCAAGGCTACTACAAGTGCATGTGACCTTGACTAAAGTGCTCACACATATATCTACCACATGGCCTATATCATCGGTGGCTCAGAGGTGGTTTTACTCTATTGGGACAGGTTACATTGGGTTGTGGGGTCTCTCTCTCTCTCTCTCTCTCTCTCTCTCTGTGAGATTTTCACATGGCTCCTCACTCTTTGGAGCCTCACATCTTCTCTTGTCTTCAATCTTCTTGTCGTGGTGGCAGCTTCTCTTCACGCGTCCGTGTCTTCCTCTTCTTTCAGTCTTCTTGTTGTGGCAACTTCTCTTCACGCGTCCATGTCTTCCTTCAATGCTTCCTTTAGCTTTTCTTCTTGGTGTGGATCTTCCTCTTGGAAAGAGATGTTCTTCTTCTTTCATGGCTGGGGCCATGAGCTTGTCTGTCAGTTCTTGCTCCATGTGAGCAACATGTTTAAATGTTTTGTTGACAGTTCTTTTGGGTTTTTGATGTTTATCTTGTGTCATTATGCAATGCAAACCCAAATCTATGCGGGAGGTCTTACCTCTTGCCTTATTCTGGACAAGGACAATGTCTGATCCCATTTTTTACACTGATGTAATGTGCCCAATACATAATGCATATAGCATTCATTCTTATGCACATTCTCAAATGCAACTCTGGCTGTGAATAATCTTGAATTTGAGTGTGATTTGCAGGCATTAACCAAGGGTTAAATGCAAAATGATGATTACCACAAATTTATCAGCATAATTTTACCAGAAATTACATTAAATCAAGGGTAACCAATTTGTACAGAATGGTTAGCACATGACTCGTGCTTCATTATGGGATTGGAACATGGTCTCGAGGACCACCTAGACAACCTTGTAGAGCTGCAAGATCAGATGGGAGGTAAAATTGAGAGCTTGATTGAAAGAGAAATCATGGGGCCATTGCTTGAGCATTACAGGCATCTCACCATCTTTGATTTTTAGTGGGTCCAGGAGAGGCGGTGCTATAATGCCTAACACAACTTGTGCGTTTAGTTTGAGTCACGCATGATGTCAAGGTGCTAGGAGTTAGTGCAACAGGACGAGGCTCTTACCTCGTGACAATCTCCCATAGTCCCTTCGCAATTAAGAGGCTCTTTAGCATGAAACTCCATAATAAGTAGTTGGGACCATCAAGCTAGTCTTCAGTTGTCATGAATGCACCAAACCCGAAAAGTTCAGTGGAAGCATCTCTTTGTGACATCCTCACAGTAGTACGAGATTTCCCAAAGTTGGAGAGAGAACTAGGAACAAGAAAGTCCCCCCTTGATGTGAGCTCTTTGAAAAATATGAGAAAAAGAGAGTTATGGGAGTGTGCACAGAAGGCATCGGGATATGACGGGATTGAAGGTGTGACGCTGAAGTATACCAAAAATAGGTTGTATACTTGAATGCAAGACTCTTGGAGTATTGCATAGGAACAAGAGTGCCTATGGATGATTCCACTTTTACAAAACTTCCACTAATGAATAAGAATCCCCAAATATAGAGGTTTTTTATTCGACAAACAAGGTATGAAAAGAAAGCTGGATAGGATGCTAATGTGAGAGAGCCGAGTATAGAGCTAAGAATATAGAGCCAAGGAGAAGCCCTACCAGCCTCAGAGCTGGCCAAAGCGGCGCACGAGGGTGAGGCTAAAGCGCGGGTGGTAGACACAGAGGCGGTGGTGGGCATAGGCGCCAGAAAGGCAGAGGTGGTGCTGGCGGCAGTGGATCCACCCAGCTAGCTGGCGAAGGTGTGCCACCCATTTGGCCAGCAGCGGTGGGATCTGGAATGGTGGAGATGGGTGGTAGCGGCTCTAAGACGGCAGATATGGGCGGCGGACGCCTCTTAGACAACGACAGGTGTGGCCTCTGGCTCTAGGGCGGTAAATGGTGACTGTACGTGGAGATCTGGCTGCAACAGAACCAGCTCTGATACCATATGTTAACAAGTGTCGACAGTGCAACTACATGTGGGGAGAAGAGAGAGAGATGATGATCAATAAGATAATCAGTACAAGATGTAGTGGAAGGCATAAATTCATTATAGAGGTAGGTCCTTTTTTATTGGATAAACCTCATTACATATTCTAAAGCATTTGTTGTGATGCCACCACAGATGCTAAATATGCTTCCAGAGTATGATGCCACCGCATAATCCTTATATGATGCCACCACATATGTATTTTAAGAGGTTGTTCCCACACAAGAGACTTATACACACATTGTTGTGATAAATGTTGAAATAAACAAGTGCTAGGTGGTTGAGTAAACTAGCACTGAATGTAGACCTTAAATAAAGTGGTTCCAATGTTGTGTTTTGTGCACAACATTGGAACCACTTTATTTAAGGTCTACATTCAGTGCTAGTGAATTTCTAAGGCCCCTTGCAGTGAAAGTGCATGCATAATGCACAGTATACTCAATCTCTGAAAGGAATTCGAGCACGTACAAGTATGTGCATAGTACCATTCGCAATTTACTTCTTGCAGATATGGCAAAAAAATTGGTGTACATGTATTGCAACAAGAAGATTTCGAAGCACTTTGACAGTGAAGATTATAAAGATGTTCCAAGATGGATGTACGAATTCACGGATGATGTAAATGGAGATGTCAAAGAAGAGGATTTACATAATGTCGATTCCTCTTTTATGATGAGTATGCAAGAAGTAGATGAGAATTTGGAGGTAGATGATCAAGAAATTGAGCAATGCCTACAAAAAATAAGGTGCCACTTTTCACCAGAACATGAAATTTCTGACATATGAGTTCAATGTACATTCATATTGATTTTAAAACCAACTATGATAATATAAAAGCACAAAAAGTGTTGCTCCATTATTGAGAGTACAAAATTTAAGTACATTATTGCGGGATCTTTCTTAACAACTTTCATCAAAGTTGATGTTTCTAAAGACGTTAGGGATTCCTTGCCCAATGTTAAAAATAATTTGTAGGAACTCTTATTGGAGTTCAAACATCTTATACAAGTCTTCTTGTAATTTTAGGTCACATGATTTACAACGGTTACCTAAAAACATTGACTGGATTAAGCATGATAGATGGTAGTAACGTCCACAAGGCAATGTGTAGTAATCGCTCCATTCGTCAAAAGATTTATCGCAAACTGGACATACATTGTGAGGCTTGATTGGGCATTCCCTTATCGACGATGGATGAGCTTGATAACGGGATTCTCTTCTAAGCTTGCAACTTGCTCCTTCAGTGCACAAAGCTCTCTACTTAAAGATGCATTGTCTTGAGTTTCTTTGGTAGATGTCATGGCAGTATCTTGCCACTTCTTGATGTGTGTCTCTTGGCGTTTTATATGCGTACATATCTCTTCTCTCGTTTCATGCACCTCCAAGGAATCCCCATGGATAGCCTATTGAAGCTCCTCTCAAGTGAGCATAACTGTTTCTTATCGGCGGATATCATGTACTAACTGATGGGTTTCTTTGGAGCTAAAGTCCATGGGAGTACCTTCTACAAAGTGCATGTACAATATCTTTGCATACCAAAAGAGGATAGTCTGCATGATGTAACGGATGACCTTTGATTTGAAGACATATTTTTTTCGCATTTTCCCTTATATCGTCATTCAGACATTTCTCTACTTTCCATTTGCCTTTCTTCATCTCCCCATTGTTGATGGTCCATATATCATGAACTATTTGGTTCATCATCTTTATTGACCTCCTTTTAGTGCATGTGAGTCAGATTCTCCCATTGGGGTGATTTAGCTACAGTTCGAGTAGCCTATGTGGTTTCCAGATTGGTAGCCAGGGCTTGAAACTTGGAAGATTTTCCAATGGCGATGGTCATAGTTATTCCCTCACTCAACTCTTCGAACCATTTCTGGGTTCTCTTCTTTCCATTCTATGAAATGGTATAGTTACGTTACTTTGCATAAGATTGAACCATTACATCGTTGTCCCTTCTGGAAAAATCATTCACGAATGCGTTCGTAGGATTTTTGTGCTTGTTCGTTGCGTACTTGTCTTGTAGAATCGCCTTCTTGATCCCCTTATCTTGCTAGAAATGGTATTTCCCCATCTTGTTTAGCCATGGCTGTTAACACAAAGTGCATACCCACGTTAGTATCACTATAAAGAAAGGCAAAAAAAAATTATTGAAAAAAAATAAGTTGATTAACATAAGGCAAAGAACGATCACAGTGGATGGCATGGACTCAAGAGATTGCACTGTAAAAACTTATTCACTGGTTGCTTCAGGGATTACTAGTGCAATGGATAACAAGGACTTAATTTGTCACAAACTTTAAAACTTCACTTATAGCAAAATCAAACAAGGACATAAAACCTCACAAACTTCAAATATTGATTGTAGCAAAAATATACATCTCGATCCTCATTAGATTGTATCAAATATGTTTTACAAAAAATTATATATCTCAATAAAATGATGGTATCAACTCAATGGTCAGTTGAAGCGTTGCTTGAGATGAGTATTAATCCTTTTTAACATCTCAAAAAACTCAAGAAGGTTTTTATAGCTACCTTCTCCTTTATAAACATATAATACGTTACACAAAAGCGAACACGCTCTAGTTTATCTCAATTGGGATGTAATTCCAAATTGTGATGCTCAAAGCTCTCCTTCAAAAAGTTATTAATTAGATAATTAACCAACCTAGTGCATGTATATCCGACTCTTTATAAAAAGTATCCTAATTTTTAGGATCTAATAGTTATGGGGCTTGCCAAGGGCGCAAACAAGTCCTATCTTTAGCTTCATTCTTAATTCACACCCATGCTATAGGCTACCTGCAAGTAGTTCATGGACTCTCTTTTCTCCCTTGTAAACATAAGCAGCCCCCAGTCTATGACTCCCACCCTACATGTTTGCTGCCTTGCATAATCTAACACAATATTGTATGTGTGGAGATCACAATGAATGATTCCCCTTGCATGAGCATCTCACATGGCCTCGATTAGGGCTGTTGCAAGATCAGGGTATCCAGTTTTGTCCAGTTTATGCAGAACTGGGACATAGCTTGGAGAGCAAATTTTGGGGGGCAAGGTACTTAAAATTAGATCAAGCAAATAATAAAAAATACACTTGCCCTTAAATTAACCTAATATAACTTAAATTAATATAAATTAGTCTAATTAATCAAAATTAATCAAAAATATGATGAAATAATAAACAAATGATCTTTCCATACTTAGAGTGATCAAATTTATTTTTTCATAGATGCACCATTACAAGTACACTAGTCCCTATAGGTTTTAGATGATTCACATCAAAAATGTAATTTTACTAATTAGATTATTAATATTTGCAGGCCTTCTGATAGTCTGAAAGAATTTTGAAAAAGAGATCATTAAAAATCCAACCATTGGATTTGCAATTTTTACTAACCACCACATTCTACTAATGTCTTAGTATCTACCCACTCTTTTGATCTACAAGATTGAGGATTTTAAGTGGTAGCTATTGTGGGTACAAAAACAGGCGTATATTATAACACTTTAGAGACCTTGAAATATTTAAAGAAAATAGACAAATATCTTAAAATTTTCTTGAAAAATCAAGTTAAGCTCCATATTATGTGAAGATCTAAGGTACAAAGTGGGAATCTCATATGAGTTTATATGTAAAAGATATTAGCATTTTATGGAATCAGTTCAAATTTGGGACAGGGTGTATACATTGACCTTGTACCTAAGAAAATGAGGACTTTTGACCATCTAATGCTTAATCAAATTATGCAACTATATTTCCAACTTTGAATATGATGTTCCAATAAAAGAACTTGAAATGAAATTCCTTCATTTACTAGGAGAGATTAGCCACTAAAGGTAAACAAATGCCTGTTTTTTTACTGTTTACAGGGTGCTTGAGTGGACAAAACTGGGCACCCTGATCTTGCAACCACCCATTACTACATGAATAATATTAGGTAGACCCTCCAAAAAGGCATCCAACCGAGCCATCTGTGCACTCTAAAATAGGATCCTCTCTTGGGAATCTTATTGTGCCTCATTGTGCTGATGTAGCTTGGTGATGAAAGGTCATGTGTTTAAAGGGGGGGCCATGGGTAAGGATCCACTGTACCACCATTGTAGTAAGGAAATATTGTTATCCAGGGGGACTGAATGGGTTAACGCAATGCATCTCACAAGGCCCCAGTGTGATATTTGCATTCCATACTACTTCGTGAATGACTTATGCTTCTGTAAATAGGAGCCTTTGTATTTCTTTGCTACAAAGGTGGCAAATCAAAATTTAATAACAATTAGAGAGAATAAATAATGTGCATTATATATATATATATATATATATATAGAGAGAGAGAGAGAGAGAGAGAGAGAGAGAGAGAGAGAGAGAGAGAGAGAGAGAGAGAGAGAGGGTGATGTGCATTGAATAATTGATTCATGTAATTTAAACACACTAAGACTTCATACATGGCACATGTGTGCAAACCAATTTATATGACAAACTATATTTTTAAATAAAACATCATACCTACGCTATATATATATATATATATATATATATATATATATATATAGAGAGAGAGAGAGAGAGAGAGAGAGAGAGAGAGAGAGAGAGAGAGAGAGAGTAGACATCAGGTTTTTTTGGCAAATTTAGTTTTAAGATATCATAGTGAGAGACCGAATTTTCAAAGCAAGCAAAGCAAGAGAGAGAAAATAGACGATGTAGATTGTGAAAAGAGGAGATGGAGACTGAGAATAGACAAACAACATAGAATACATACACATACAAATTGCAATATAAACTATGGCATGTTACGGTCAAGTAATATGACCCAATGTTGAAGTATACACTCACATACAATTAAAATGATATGTTACGACCGAGCAATACGACCCAGTGTCAAATTTTACATGCACTTAAAATATGAACTAGAACGACACTTGAGAATTGAGCAATATGACCCAGTGTTGAACCCTAACACACTATATATAAACCCTAGAGATGACCCGAATAGCCGAGCAATATGCCTTAGAGTCGAATCCTATATACCCCACCCTATAGTTGACAGACAACACGTTATAGCTGAGCAGTACGACCCAGTGTCAATCTTAATTTGCAAACATGGGAAGGTGTCTCGTCCACGATGTTGACAACCACACCGAGTGATATGACCAATTGTCGAATAGCGGACATACTTATCTAACGACATATACAACTGAACATTATGATATAATTTTGAGAGATAATCACCACAACATGCACGGGCCTAGGACATGACTCTATCCTCGATGCTACATACTAAAAATATGACACACCTTCGATTTCTGACTAGGTTTCTTAAAAAAAAACTAAATGTAAAACGTTAAAATTATTACCTGTGTGATGCAATCTCTCTATACTCACTCACTCACTTTCTCTGTGTGTCTCTTTACAGTCTCTCTCTATATTCACTCACTCACTTTCTCTGTGTGTCTCTTTACAGTCTCTCTCTATACTCACTCACTTTCTCTATGTGTCTCTTTACAGTCTCTCTCTATATCTCTCACAAAGTGAAAATGAGCTCGACGAACTCAATGGGGGACTTTATTTATACCCTTGTTGGGCCTGCTGAGCTTTTGCTTTTTCCCACCGGGCCCATCGGGAAAATGCAAAAGCCCGATGGGAAAATGCAAAAGCTCGACGGGCCTTTATAGGTCTCACAAGTCACCCACAACAAGTTAACGTTTTTTATGTCAATGATGTTGCTGTGTTATTGACTTATTTACGTATGTTAATAACATAAAAAATTTGAGTAATTACATCAATATGAAATCCCTATGCATGAGCCATGAACGCACATTTCACTTTGGGCCTTAACCATTCCCTTTCCCATATAAATAGAAAAGCCATTTTCTTTCCCTTAAGAATAGGAAAGTTGCATGCTTCATGCATGCATTCAATTATTGACCTCATATTTATTAGGCTAAGGTATTACAATGAATCAAATAAATTGACTACACTAAGAGAGTCCAAATAAATTAAATGAAAGGGTGTCCAAGTGAATAGTCTAAATAGTTGATGTGGCCACCCTCCAATGCTAAAATAGGCATAGCCATAATGCGGAAATTGGAGGAAGTTATTGAGCACTTGCGCTAGCCCTACCCCACTGATCTGCTTATCAAAACCAATCACATGTGTTTTATGCACATAGTGTTCACCATAAAAATAAATCCAAAAATCATTTAAAATATATTTCCATCACACGCCCCGAGGTGGAGTAGCAATTGTTCTCAGTTGTTCATAAATTTCAAAAATTGTGTTATCTCAAGCGATAAATTGACATAAATTGACATGAAGTAGAAGTGTGTTGCCTCAAGTGGCGACGATCAGCACATACTAATGATATAAGTAATCATGTTGCCTCAAGCAGCAAATCAACACAAAGTAGAGGTGTGCTGCCTCATAATATAAGCAATCGTGTCGCCTCAAGTGGCAAATCAACACGAAGTAGAAGTATGCTGCCTCAAGCAGCGATTGGCACATACTAATGATATAAGCAATCATATTGCCTCAAGCAGCGAATCGACACGAAGTAGAGGTGTGCTGCCTCAAGCTGCGATCTGCACAAATTGTTCAAGTGTTGCCTCAAGCAGCAAATCTACACAATAGTGAGGATTGTGTGTTGTCTCAAGCAACAAATCGACACACCATATATCACCTCATGTAGTATATAACTATGAATAAGGTCAATGTAAATGATAATGATATGTAGTAATAAGGGTAGGGTAGGCAGCTATGGATGACTAAGGCATCCATTGTGACTCTTCAAATGAGTTATTTTTGTACTTGAGTAAATATCGATGGTAAACATGTCCTCGCCAAGTGATGGTATGGTCATGGCTAATGATTGTTTTTGGAATTAAAATTTCAGAGTCTTCCTTAAGAAAAGGAGGGTCATCTATAATAGGTAAAGCAGGGGTACCCTTGAAAGGGGTATGCGTTAATAGGCGGGTAGGTTTAATCTAAAGCCTATTATGTATGCGCTAATAGGAGGGTAGGTCTAATCTAAAGCCTATTATGTATGCGCTAATAGGAGGGTAGGTCTAATCTAAAGGCATTATCATTGATCTTATGCACTATCTTGAAAGGCCCTTAAAAGTGTGGAGCAAGCTTGACTTTGGGGCATTTTTCAACATTCTTTAGTCTACCTTTCTCAACTCTTAATAAGAGATTTGTGTGTGGTTTTGAGCTAAGGCATCAATCGGCGGCCACAACGTTAGCATAGCCAGGCTAGTACTGGAGCATAAGGTGGAAGCCTAAATGAAGAAAGCCATTTAATATGGCAGTCTAAGCTGAAAGGCTGACTAAGCAAGTGCTTAATGCTTTGGTGCTCCATCTTGATAAAAAAATCAGAACCCATGAGGTAATGCTTCTAAATACGAAGTGCATGTGCGACCGCCGCTCTAGCAGAAGATCTTTGTCATACATGCTATAATTAAGCTCAATAGGTTTAACTTTCTACTTTCAAAAGATATGGAGTGGTCATCTTGCATTAAAACAACTCCTATGCTCGATCCACTCGCATATGTGACACCTGGAAGAAAGCTCGAGAGAAGTCAGAGAGCTGGAGGACATGAGCAGTAGATAGTCAAGAGGTATTTAAGACATCAAAAGATGTCTTACTGAGTATCACCCCAATGAAAAACTATGCGCTTCTTGAGAAGCAAGGTCAAAGGTAAAGCAATGTGAGAAACATTACACACAAATTTTTTATAAAAACCAGAGAGACCTAAAAAGGATCTAACTTCATGCAAATTCTTCGGAATAGTCTCTAATGGCAGCTACCTTCTTTGGGTCAACACGAATGCCATCTTTAGAAACAATGTGTCCTAAATATTTAATTTCACTTTGAAAGAAAATGCTTTTATCAGGGTTAGTATACATGTGATTCTCTTTAAGCAAACAAAAAACAACGTTTAAATGATGCTCATGGTCACTTTCAGAGTTACTGAAAACCAAAATATCATAAAAAAAAACTAACAAAATCCTAGTGATGTAAGAAAATCCTATTCATCATTCGACTAAAGGTTGCAGATGAATTAGTAAGGAGAAAAGGCATCATTAAAAATCAAAATGGCCTACTTGAGTGCAAAAAGCAATTTTATAGATATTAGCTGAGTCCATATGCACTTGGTGATATAACGAGACTTGAAATCTATTTTACTAAATAGACTTGCACCTTTTAATTTGTCCTATAGCTAAAAAAAAAATTGTCTAGATTTAGTAATGCATGTTCCAAGAATCATGTGTGAGTAAGAGCCATGAAAAGGAAACAAGAGGCCTGACAAAATAGTGTTCAGGGAGGTTGCATGGAAGATGGCAGACTCTCAGGAGGGCATGAGGCTATTGGCATAGACCCTTGCAAATGGCTCATGCCCTACTTTCTTAAAATTGGCCAGCTTTAGCTGCTCCTCTACACAGAGAGAGACATACCTCCTCTTACACAGAGAGAGACATAGCTGCTCCTCTACACAGAGAGAGACATACCTCCTCACGCTTGGAATGCGTGAAGGCTACGACCATCACAGCAGCACGGAAGTCTTATGGAAGAAGTACTTCAGCGATCCCTCGCAGTGGTGGGACAATCGGAACAGCAAGGTAAGCACTGCTACACTACATGTTTCTGCCTGTGAGAGCTACCTGCTTGTGACAGAGCCGGTTGTTTTGATCACAGACCAACCCAAGACTTCCAGACCTTAAGCACAAAACTACAGGGGAGTCCTTGTGGATTGATGGCTCTTGCAGTCCACCTTGGGTTCATGAAGAGCTGAGAAGAAGTGGAATATCAACAGAAGTTCAAGAGAAAAAGAACGAGAAGGGAATTCATCACAGAGCGATTGTTAGCAACGGCAACCACCAGAATTTTCAAGAGATTGCCGCTTTTGTTGCCTTACTGAAAACTTGTGCCAAGCACAAGGACCTACACAAAGGCGCTAGTGTACATGCTGATATTCTCAGAAGGGGCTTGCTTGAAAAGAGCCCTTTTGTAGCCAGCACATTGGTTAGTATGTATGCCAAATGTGGTGCACTCGCTAAAGCACAACAAGTGCTTGACGATCTTCCAGTTCGGAATGTAGGATATGCCCAACATGGGCATGGTGAGGAAGCACTGAATTGTTTTGAACGGATGCAACGCGAGGGCCACTCCGCGGATGCAATCACCTTTGCTTGCATCTTGAAAGCCTGTGGCAGCATAGGAGCACTTGACAAGGGTAAACTAATACATGCTGAAATTGATAGACAGGGATTGCTGGGAGGAAATATTGTGCTTGGCAATGCTTTGGTGGATATGTATGCCAAATGTGATGCACTTGCAAAAGCACAACAAGTGCTTGATGAGCTTCCCGTTCGGGATGTAGTCTCTTGGAATGTGCTGATTGCAGGATATACCCGACATGGGCATGGCAAGGAAGCACTGAACAGATCTCTTGGAATGTGCTAATTGCAGGATATGCCCAACATGGGCATGGTGAGGAAGCATTGAACTGTTTTGAACAGATGAAACGTGAGGGCCTCTCCCCAAATGCAGTCACCTTTGCTTGCGTCTTGAAAGCCTGTGGCAGCATAGGAGCAGCTGAGAAAGGCAAATACACGCTGAGATTGATAGACAGGGGTTGCTAGGAAAAGATATTGTGCTTGGCAGTGCGTTGGTGGATATGCATGCCAAATGTGGTGCACTTGCTAAAGCACAACAAGTGCTTGATGAGCTTCCCATTCGGGATGCAGTCTCTTGGAATGCGCTGATTGCAAGATATGCCCAACATGGCCATGGTGAAGAAGCACTGAACTGTTTTGAACGGATGCAATGCGAGGGCCTCTCTCCAGATGCAGTCACCTTTGCTTGCATCTTGAAAACCTGTGGCAGCATAGGAGCAACTGAGAAAGGTGAACAAATACATGCTGAGATTGACAGACAGGGGTTGCTGGAAGGAAATGTTGTGCTTGACGGTGCTTAGGTGGATATGTATGCCAAATGCGGTGCACTTTCAAAAGCCCAACGAGTGCTTGAGGAGCTTCCTGTTTGAGATGTAGTCTCTTGGTCTTCACTAATCGCAGGATATGCCGAGCACGGCCATGGTGAAGAAGCACTGAACTGTTTTGAGTGGATGCAACACGAGGGCCTCTCCCCAAATGAAATCACATTTGTTTGTGTGCTTAATGCATGTAGTCGCTCAGGTCTATTGGATGAGGGCTGAATGTATTTCACAAAAATGAGCACAAACTATGGCATTATACCTAATTCAGAACACCACACATGCATGGTTGATCTTTTTGGCTGTGCAGGGCACTTTGACAAGGTGGTAGCGATAATCAAGAAGATGCCATCTTCTAATTATCCTCCAGTGCGGTCTGCGCTGCTGGGTGCTTGTCGAAAATGGGGAAATGTGGAGCTTGGAAGCTGGGCCTTTGAACATGCAGTACAACTGGATGGAAAGGATGCTGCAGCTTATGTCTGTATGAGTAACATTTATGCAGCTGCTGGCATGAAAGAGGAAGCAGACAAGATTGAAGCTATGAGAGTGAAAAATGAAGCATGGAAGAAGCCAGGATGTACTTGGTGGACTGACACGAGTGGAAATGTCGTTCATTTTGTGTTGGGGATACAAAGCATGCACAAAGCAAATGTATCTATGCGAAGCTACAAGAGATCACACATAAAATATCACAGGAAGGGTATTCCCTAAGTTTGCAATGGGTGTCACGAGACATTTCTTATGATGCAAAGAAGGATGTGCTCTGTGGGCATAGTGGCACCCTCATCAATACACCTGGAGGGGCACCTATACGTGTTGTGAATAACATGCGGATGTGTGGTGATTGCCATGTTGCAACATTGCTTATATCAAAATTAGAGAAGCGTGAAATTTGTGTTAGAGATGCAAACTGCTTTCATGTGTTAGAAGATGGAAAATGTGCTTGTGGGGACTATTGGTGATGGTAGTGCAGCTAATTGATGTCTATTTCAGTTGGAATGCGACTGTTGTGTGCAGTGAGTGTTTTCAGTTATCTCTTATAGTTGTTTTAGTAAGTTCCTTGATTCTAAGGACTTTAGAAAACAGAAATTCCAAGGATGGAATCTATATATGTAGGGGGGATGTTAACACCATTTTGAAGTTAACTTCTGGTATCTCTTTGCTACACGTGAGAGATAGCACTAATAAGTCATGAAATGGCACTATATTGATTAGTCTAAAGTTTTGGGTTCCTAAGTATCAAGAAGGGAAAGGCCATATATATGTGTATGTATGTATGTATATATATATATGTGTGTGTGTGTGTGTGATCTCATTATATAGCCTTACACATGTTTTCATGAGATCACATGGTCTTACAAGGTTTCCTTATACTCATAGATTCATAGCTCCATGGTCTTCTTATATGTATGCATGAGGTCATATACACATGGTTTCATATACAGCCAAACACGTGTCATTAGGGTCCATATACATCCAAACACACGTCATTAGGGTCCCAATGACTACCTAATGCTAGCTTCAAGGTCTAGATTAGACATTTACGTATGTAAGGGATAGCTTTGATCTCCTAGATTGGCCATCTTTCTTACGATTTACTTTTTGTTGAGGTGTTGGCTTACCTGAAATCCGATGCAAACCATTTGTTGATGCTTTGAGACATCCACCGGAGTTGATGCTTTGAGATATCCCTAGAGGGATGCAGCTCAAACATAAACTTGCAATAATACTTCATAGAAGCATTGACAATTTACTTATTTGTAATGGCAATGTATTGAAAACGGCAATTCATGAGACAAAGCTTCCTTCATAGGATTACATGGGTGTGGGTGTGCTCTCATCTATTATGTCGCTTCAGTAATAAATTGTTATTCTCTATCTTTTTTATTGTGCAATTTAAATTTTAAAGTTTTGTGCTGTCAAAGATCCTACTACTTGTGAGTGTTCTTCATACACTCTTTTCAACCAAGAAAAACCCTATAATCCATACATTCCATGCTAAAACTTATCACATATGGTCTTAAGGGTCTCTCTAGAAATTTCCATAGCTTCTTTTTATAGTACTTTTGTAAAGTCTTCTTAGCCCTAGTATAAGAGGGGGCAATAAAAATACCCTAATGGTGGCGGCAATTCGCAAACCAAAGCAACCCGTTTTTGGGTCTTATGGAGCAACATAGATATTTAAACATAGTAGAAGCTTCTCACACTTGGCTTATGGTCTATCAATGGCCATTTGAAGTCCTAATACAGAGGTGAAAAGCTACAACACAATTTTGAGTAGTGTGTGGCTCCCTCTTGATGAAAATCAAGCCTTCACACCAAGCTAAGGCCACATAATGCTTTGACTAAGTGTTCTCATCCTTCTATTGTGCTGCTTGATGCTTCTTTTCATATCTATGAGCTAAAGAAAAGCTATGAGAATTCTTATTGAGATATCTTTCTACACCATTATGAAGTTGATGTGGTTGGTGGACTTTATTTGTGTTGTCGCTTTGATAGCTAGCACATAGAGTAGTTGAGTTATGATTACACACTATGGGCCAACCTTGTATTTTATGTTTTGTACATTATTAGGCTCTTATCTTTTATGCTGTGTAGAGAGAGCTCATGTGGTAGAAGAAGAAGAAGAAATAATTTAGCCCTCCACTTCTTTTTCCTTATCTATTTTTTAGCGAGAGAGTAGATAGCTTGTATTAGAGCTCCATCAAATCCTCTCCTCTGTATCTCTTTAATTCCCTATGATTTTCATGACAGATTCATTCCATTCATATTAGTCTTTAAGCATTCTCAATGCCTACATGCTTAACCTCCTATCCTCATTCCATGCTCCAATGCCATATTCTTTGCACAATTTGGGGGTTTTCATCCTACCCCTAACACTAAACCACATTGACCATTCCCTTTGTTGATTCAACCCATTTAGTGGTCATTACATACTTCCCTTTACATTATTGATTGGTGAGAACCATGAGCAAGGAAACCCTAATCCTTGAACCATTGGCATGCTTCATGCTCTTGTGAATGCATTAATGACATCATATGCCCAAGAGAGCCTTTCATGCATTTGGAGCCTTATCTCATGAAGGGAATAAGTGTTAAGCCATCATACATGCTTAATTGATTGGATATTTTACCATTAGTTCTAATTATAATTATATTTGATTTCATCAAGCATATTTGGATGCATGTAATTGTTACCATCATTTTGATGTCCATTTGCTATGGTAAGGGCATGAATCTTATGGTTGATGTTTTTGATACTATGGAGTAATACTTGGAGATGTAATAAGCATGGGTGCATGCTAAGTGAGTTCATGGCACAAGTAATTCAATCATTACCTTACTCCTTGAAAATTAATTTGTCAATTCTGTCTTTTAAGTTTCAAGCTAGATAGATATGTGTGAGGGTATCCTTGGCTAGATAGATATGTGTGATGGTATCCTTGGATAGAGGTGGAAGATGAGCCAAGAGAGTGTTTGCTTGAATACATCTATCCCTCCCCGAGTGCCTTGGAAAAGGGGATAGATGAAGGATTAGGTACCCCTAGAGAGGAGGTGGTTTTAGACCATGCGGCATTAATGATCTACTTTGCTTGGAGATTTATAATGGCAATGTATTGAAAATTCAAGTTTCCAACTAGCTATCTGGAAGCTCGCTTCACAAGAGCACATGGTGTGGGTGTGCTCCCATCTATTGTATCACTTTAGAAATATAGTATTGTTCTTGATCTCTATTATTGTGGAATGTTATTTTTTATAGTTTTGTGCTATCAAAGATCCTATTACTTGTGAGTGTTCTTCTTACACTCTTTTCAAGCAAGAAAAACCCTAGAATCCATATATTCCATGCTCAATCTTATCACATATGACATCAAGGGCCACTGTAACACTTTACATACCTTCTTTGGTGCTTGTAAAGTCTTCTTAGCCCTAGCATAATAGGTGGCAATAAAAATACGATTCCCAAAGAAGAACACCCATTTTTGGGTCTTATGAGCAACATATATCTTTAAAACTATATTAAGCATAGTAGAAGCTTCTCACACTTGGCTTATGACCTACCAATGGCCATTTTTAAAGCCCTAATATAGAGGCGACGAGTTGTAGCTAATAATAAGCATACATACCATTAGGAAGTTATGCTAATCATCGGCCTTTAATCCAGAAAGACACTTATGTACTTGGGTAAGAAGAACTTCATCGCTTCCCTCTTTGATTTGGAAGCAAGTCTTTGTAGGTAGCTGCAATAGCAAACCACTAGCACGTAGGTAGAGGCATGGACGTGCATTACCATATCTTGATCTGCCCTTTGAGATGGAGCTCAATCAAATTAAATATCATAAGTTTCAAGGATAATTTTTGGAGCTACTTTCAGGGTTGATTTTGGCTTTGCAAGTTTTCTACAGGCAATCTGGGAGATTGTTGATTTTGATAATATTTCTTGGTTGTGTGCAAGATACACACATATTAGAGAGTAAAGTTGGTTATAAGAAGTATATTGACAGATAGTGCCATATTTGTTGGTCTACAGTAGTTTATGATGTATATAGGTCACTGAAAGGTGTGATTGGTGTGGTACATCTAGTACAAGGCTCATTGTAGGTATGTAATTCATGTATGTGGATGTATGTAGTATCACCGACGAGTAGAACTTTCATTGTAGGTTGAGCTATTTTTGAAATAATTTGTAGTTTGCATACTTGGTAGCATTTCAAATTTCATGAGGATTGGCCATATACATAATGCAAGGACTCTGAAGGAGGCCTGGGATAGCACCAATACCAAGGCAAGAAAGATCCAACCTCAAGAAATAATTCCATACTATCAAGAAGAATAACTTGACTATCACTGAGTATGCATTCAAGATTATAGGGATTATGGATTATTATAGGATCTTTGTTCTAAGTATTATGTAAAGACTTCAATTTAACCAAGCATGAAGACTTCAATTTAACCAAGCATGAAGACTTCAAAAACTTCTCAAAATTAAAGCACAAAACATAAGGTAGAAATACAAGAGAAAGACCAAGACAAAAGCATTGGGTATAATCACCCCCCTCTATGTGAGTAGCTCTCCAATTTCTCATGCGAGTGTTTAAAGTTGTATTTCAAAAATAGTCCTTGGAACCAATAATAGCATAGGGTTCCAAAAGTAGGGCTTTTACAAATAACCTTAAACTATTATTTTCAAAGACCTCAAAAATGAAAGTGATGCCCAATAAATTTTTACCAGGACCTAAACCGTATACAATTCAAAATGCAGCTTGCATGCACATGGCTACTAATCAACATATAAATATGTGCTCATGCCAATGATCGATGTTCACACGATCAAAACTCACATTCCTCATCCTTGAACTTAAAACCTATAATCATACGATTCACCATGTTAGTTTGAAATTAAATCGAAATCACTCAACAAAATAATACTAACATGTGAGTAATTAAATTGGACTCGGTCAACAAATTAATTACTACATGTAACATAGAATTGACATTGGACTCACTCCTACAATCAACTCTCGAAATTAATCTTAATTGCTCACAATTAATTCTCGCATTCATATGATATATAAATGCAAACACAACAACGTAAGGCCGTTCCCTCGACACATGTATTAAAATGGTTTAACCCATGATACTATGTCGGCGGGCATAATGACTCCTCAGTTGCGTGTTTGTTAAGAGTGGAGAAGATTTGGAGTATCTGAGAGGATGATCCATGTCAATAACAATTAATTAAAGTCACATCAATCAATCACAACATGTCTATGAGATTTAAACACAATAAAAATGGCCAAGAACTAACACATGGGAATCCACCCTTTGTGAAAATCACATCCACCGTGGAAGTCACATCCACTGATGATCATCAAGTTGTATCAAAGATAAGTAGGCCACAACACATAGCCAATACGCCAACACAAGGCCAATTCACATGGGTGTAGCCAATAACCCAACACATGGCTAGTTCACACTGCGAATGATGGAGAACTAAGAAATTGTATTCAATCCACTTATTTGGACGTCACATAAAATTTAAAATAATCACACCCATGTGACAGTACCCCAGGTGAAGTAGCAATTGTCGTCAATTGCATCTCTATGAGTGGATGACTTCACATGGGAATCTAGGACTCTCGGGTTGTGAAGGTGGCTAGAAGTCAATTGTTTATTTGGAAAGGTGATTGTTCTAGGATGATAGAGTCCATGTTTTGAATGGTAATAAGTCTAGGAGGAAGCTCTTATTTGAGCGTCATGATTAGGAGGAAGATCTTATTTGAATGTCATCATTAGTCTAAAATAAAGGACTACGTGTTGACATGTCATCAATGTTAAAAGTAAATAAGGCTAAATGCCTTAGGGCTATAGGGTTCCTACATCCTCTAGACATAACTTTCAATAAATGGGAAAGTATTTCCATGGAATTTATTGTTAGATTATGAGAGGGACTAATAGAGAGCATAATGCTATCTAAGTGGTGAGTCGACATATTGAAAAAGATGGAAATATTTTAACCATAAGGAAAATCATGAAAGCAATTGCGAATTGGCACAATAGTTTGTCAAATAGTATGGTCTATCTTGTGACATAGTGAGTGACAAGGACTTGAAGTTTTATGGACAATTATTGTAGCTAGTTTTCCTTAACTTGGAGACTATGCTGAGTATGAGTTCCTTTGATCATTCTTAGTTCGATGGGAAAATGGAGAGGGTGAATTAGGTTTCAGAGAATATGCTTCATGCATACATCTCCAGGAAAGAAGAAATTGAGAAACAAAAAACCTCAAGATCTTGTAAAGCAACAAAGCCACCCAACACCACACAAGGTTCTTCTTAATCTCTTTTGAGAGATTACATAATTTTATGATTTAGTTCTCTAAGTATGACTTTAGCATTTACTTGTGGAGATTCCACCTTGTGATGTGGAGATGTGGAAGAAGAGAGAAAAAAAAAACAAATAAGCATGATCATGGTAGATAATCTTCTTCTTGTTTTTGTGAATTATTATCTTAATACATTGTAGTTTTGGGTTTCACTACAATGTTAAATGCATCATGACAAAAAAACCAAGATATTGGAAAAGCATATCACTCAATATGTCTTTTATATCCACCAACACCATTGGATGATGTGGTATCCCACAACCCAAACACAATGTATGGGTGTTGTGGGGGTGATTATATTGCCATGGGTGTGGACTTCACCACCACAAAAAAGAGTGTACCATACACAAAAGCACATGAGTTTTTCTCAAACAAGGATTATATGCAAATGGAAAATAAAGTTAAATAGTCTATTGACTTTATGCTTTTTCTTGAATTTTTGACTTGCTATGTGATGAAGGGTGATGTTGGTGTTCCAACATGGAATAAACCTAGTGAGGATTACTTGAGGTACGGTATTATGATGGCTATGGCTAGCGATTCACAATCAAGATTTAGAGAGGACCAAGTCATATAAGTTTGTGGGGGTGTTGATTTTACCTACTCTTTCTTTGAGTGATCCCATCAAAAGTGTAGATTCTCTACCAAGCCATGTAGTTCTTTAAGGTGGTTTCCCAAGTCAAATTGAGGTGGAAATAGTAATGCTAAATCTATGTGGCATTAGTGAAATTCACTTAACTACTATGAGAAGATATAGCATGTTTCTAAGCAAGTCAATCATACAAAGTGATGAAGGATATTCTTGAAGATACAACTACACCACCAAGCTCTTGCTGTGATAACCTAAATGATGTACACATAATCATGAATTTGGGAGTGCCTTCACTAATGATTAACTTACCCTTTTCACACATGTATCAAGCTTATTATATGATTGTTGATGAAGAGGCCAAGTAGGGCTAATGTGAAATGTCATGTGCAAATGGTTTTTAATTGTCGTTTGCTTTAGTTAGAGCTCAAGGGTAGATAAGTGCATTGCTATTTGGGCTTATAGCTTTGCTACACACACTATGACATATAGCAATGTCCCTTAACAATTCTCACAACTAAGGATGATCTACTTTTGTGAGGAACATAGTTTAGGATAGGCGTATCAAAGTAAGTTTAAGAGAGGCATGTCAAAGTAAGTTTTATTTTGTGAGCAACAAAGTTTAGGAGAGGCTTATCAAAGTAAGTTTTACATTAACTTTCACCTTGTATATGTAGAAGGTATGTTTGTGATGTGAAAGGGCTTTAAAATGGGCACTATTAATAGACATAGGAAGGGGATGCACTTTTCATGACTTGAGATCAACCTTGAGGGTTTGATCCTACTTCCAAATGTAAACTTGATTGGACCTTGCAAACCATATATGGACTATACAAATTCAATATAAACTATACCGACTACAAATGAACTCCATGTAAACCATGCCAACTATAAACAGATCATGTGTGTGGACTACAAAAAACTAACCATGCATTGGGACAATTCTAAGAACTCATTCATTTTGTTTTTCAGAAAAATCTGGGTGGGTAGACCGAGACGACCTCAAAATACTCATCCACCATCGATTCTATCCAATTTTCCACCACTTCTCCTAGGTTACACCTGTCACCCTTAAGGAATCCTGGTTGTGCTTTGTGACGGGCTTCCTTCACATCATTGTTGAGTGCTTCTATATCTAGAGCTCATGATGTCCTGATTTAAAAATTTTCTTTGTTTTAGGGATTTTTTATTACTTTGTATGAACTGCTCGTAGAGTGCTTTAAAAAATAAGTTTCTTGTTATGATCAAAAGCTTGATATTTAACTTGTTCATCAAACAACTTTAGGAAAAAACCTTACAGACCCAGTCTAGATACAAGGAAATCTTTAAAAAAAATATTACTTTAATGATATTTATACAATGATTACTGACGAGCTTAATCTTATAGCTTTATGCCACAATGTTCTAAGTCAAAAATATTTTAGGTAAGAGAACTGAATTACATATGGTTCCCCTCTTTCAGAGGTTTTTTCCCCCAAGCATGTAAACACCCTCCTATATCACTTATGAGGGGTTCCTTATCTATTATGTACTTGGTACACTTTAATCCATGTTGAGTTTTTCGCCTCACATTTCTGCTTTCAGTTGTGTGTGTATCTGTGTAGGCTTAAGAAAGCCTTGTATGGCCTTCAGCAAGTGGTATGAAAAGATTCATGCATACTTTGTTGCACATGGATTTTTCAACTATCCAACTGAGAGTACCCCCTATGTAAATAGGAGTAAGGATTCTTTCTTGTTCATCATTTTATACATTGATGACATGCTACTCACAAGCCCCGATGAGGATTAGTGAGGTGGGTGTCAGGTATCATTAGCTTCCCTGTTAGAGGTCTGTGTGTGTGTGTGTGTGTGTGTGTGTGTGTGTGAGAGAGAGAGAGAGAGAGAGAGAGAGAGAGAGAGAGAGAGAGAGAGAGAGAGAGAGAGCGCACGTGTGAGAGAGAGAGCTCTCTCGCAAAAATTTTATAGTTTTTTATGTGAAAAAAATGTATTCCATCATTCTGGAGATAATTTTTAGTGGTTTAAAGACTTTTATGGCTTAAAGTTTTTAATGGTTTGATTTTTTTAAATCTTAACAGTGTAAAAACCTTTATCTTTTTATCTCTAAGGTTCAAAACCTTACCCCAAAGGTTTAAAAACCTTAAGTCACCTTACAAGAACCTTAGGTCACCTTACCATAGGCATTAATTAATTAATGGAGAAAAGCCATAGGTAAGCATGGAGAAAATCACTCAAAAAACTATTTCTCCACAAAAGCAATATGCAGAATTGCCAATGTACACTCACATGGAAACAAAATTAAGATCATATAGGAAACATGGAGAAATCCATAGAGCACATATATACGATTTTATTCATGGTTCTTGAGCCTCACATAAGCTCTTGGCTTCTCACACCATTTCCATCAAGAAGGCACCTAGACTCTTACCACTTCTCCTTGAAAATAGGCTACTCACACACCTAAGCCCTCATACTTGGGTGGGGGTTAAGATAGCTATCCAAATACCCTTTCTCTCTTGAAAATAGGCTACTCACACACCTAAGCCCTCATACTTGGGTGGGGGTTGAGATAGCTATCCAAATACCCTTTCTCTCTCTACCAATGGTTTTGCTTACTTTTTGGGTGAGAATAGTCAATGAATTTGAGGCACAAGAGTGACCACCAATGTATAAGGGGGCTTTTATCTAAGCCTACCACATTAGGGAGAGGTACATTAGTAGCAGCTTAACCTTTATCCCAAATAATTGTGTGAAATATTGGTCACATATGTTACATAAATTAGGCTGAAAAGACATGTGATGGGTGATCTAGTTCAATGCATAATCATTTAAGGACTAGCAAGTTAGCACAAGCATAAGTGGGCCATATAGTTGTGGAATGTAGGTAGTCGTCTGTGACATTATTATAACTAAAATCTAGAAAGGGAAAACAATGAGATAACGTAAGAAGCTTGGTGGGGGTAGCTTTTAGGTTACAAAAAGAGGGGAGAGAGAGAAGAGTATCTATGTGCCACATGAGAGTAGAGAGAAGAAAAGGCACGTTGTGAATGAGAAATAAACTTATAAAAGAGATTACATTATTTTGTAGGATAAAATTTTAAACCCTCATAGCCTTAATAATAAAGGATTAAGAAGCCCATTTTCTCTGAAGATTCAATTACCACATCATAAATAAACTCCGTTGATATGTTCAAACATGTCAAGAAGCACTAGAAGATACCTTAAAAGACTCAGAGATTACTCCTCTTCTAGAGGTTGAGGGCTCTAATATCCCATGGAATGACAAGACATCAATCATAGCGCTCTATCCAAGGGGTCCCATCCCCAAATAGATGGTTGGACAAGGAAACCACATTGATCCCAAGATGACAGGACCTATAGTAAACACAAACACTCTACCCAGGGAGCCCAACCCTAAGTAGACGGTCAAACAAGGTGACACTCTCGATCCTAGGCCGACATAGCCATTAGTCTCACCAAGGAAGGGTTTGACGTCACTATGAGTGTACACCTGATGTGTGACCAACGAATGGATTAGCTGACCTTATCTTGGCCCTCGCATGGCTAATTCCATGATATAATTTCCATGCCACAGCCCCATGTCAATCCATCACATCATTTCTTGGTGTCATATATCATCACATAATTTATCAAATAGTTCATTCTTTTTGAAAACCGTTCTTTTAGCAAAGAATATATCAAAGTTTTTTTTTCCATCCATGTGTCCATGTCTAGAGTTATGAGTCATTAAATCTACTTTATCCTAAAAGGGTCTAATTGTCCTTAGTCCAATTTGGGTCGAATCATTCTTTTATCTCTATCATTGGTCTTAATCTCAAGGTTTTCAAAGAGCTTTATTAGTCAAAGTTATGAGAAGGCTTGTGAGGGTCTATTTCCAACCCCCTCGACCCCACTAGGTTACGAACATTGCCTTACACAAAGATTGGGTCCAATTTGATGTCGCTTGGTTACGAACATTGCCTTATTCTACACAAAGATTGGGTCCAATTTGATGTCGCTTGGTTATGTGAAGCATAAGTCATTTTACCCTTGAGTTCAAGTAGCTTCTCCCTTTCATCTCTAAATCATATATCATTTATTATAATCAAGAATCCTTCTCTTATTCTTAAGTACTAATTGATGTCACTTGATCTTGATGTTGCCATATGACTTAATTTTTGCTTATTTATAGTGGGTAGGCTCTTGCTCTTTTTTATTGAATCTCTATCCCTCAAACAAAGGCTATTTGGCTTACATGTTTCTTGATATGTTGAGAGCTAAGTCTCTTTGAGTTCATTTTTCATTTTTCTTGATATGTCGAGAGCTAAGTCTCTTGGAGTTCATTTTTCATTTAACTCTATCATGCTACTAATGGGAGTGACTATATTTTATCATTTACTCTTGTGTCATAGGTACATAAAATGGGATACAAATGTGTTGGAGCCTAGATGAACCATTATTCACATGAAGACTAAGGTAAGATTCATAATTGAAAAAAGAAAATCTTAAAGAAACAATTGTGACCTTAGCAGACAACTATTCACTTAGTCAGCTTCTTTATAATCACTTTACCGTACCACTTAACTATGGCAATAGCATTCAATGTAACATAGCAGCATAAGAAGATTTAGGGGTAATAATTAGCATCATAGAATGAATTACACGAGGTTTTCTTGATTAAACCCCTTGAACCCTTCAAGTGTTATCATGATTAGCAAGACATTTGTCTTCATTAAATCACATAGATTCTTTTGAGTAATTTAGTATGATAGACAAGATATTTCAATAACTTATGTATACCTTTCACATATTAGCAAGAAAACAAGAGGTCTGCGTTAATTAAGTCATCTACATATTCGAGTCTTAGTATAGTAAACAAGTTAATTCACCAAATATTTTAAGTTGATGTGATAAGCATGAGTTTTCTTTACTCATTTCTTTTAAGCATTATCCTAATCCATTTTTATGAAGCAAGTGTATGAGATTAAGTAATTCTCCTCGTTTATACATGTAGGTGGTTGGACCGGCCATTTGAACATGTCAAACTAAGATTAGCTCTTAAGATAATAAAGAAGTTACGATTTAATCATCATAAAACTTCTTATGTTAGCAAGAATATTTTCTTTATAAAGCATTTTTAGTGAGGTAATTATTATTGTTACTTTATTGTGGCTTAGTCGATCATTTAAGTTTAATCTTGACATGTTTAAAAGCTCTCTAGATGTGTACTAAAGTGAATCAAACCATTCATGAAATGTGCAAGAAATAAGACTAAGTACTTTACCCAAGCATTTATAGTGATTAGTGTACTTAAACATGAGCTTAAGCTCTAATTACAAAACCAATATTTTCAGCTTTTTCCCAAACTATGTGAACTTCAATGATCACCTTTCCAGCTCTATATAATATTTACTATGAATCATGTGCCAAGAGTTTAGAATAACATATATACAACATTTATATATGCTTCATGCACCCTATATATGCTATCATACCCATCTCCCTAGCTCTCAAACATGAGCAGTTTGCAGCATTGATTTTCATCTCACCCTCTCTTGGGTAGTGCCCAATCATTAATCCTAGCCTTATCGGCATTAAAACATCACATTTGAGCCATTAATTGCTTCATGCAAGTGCTAATTGGATTAATGACAATCATTTTCTAACTATGTTAAAAATTATGAAAATTAGTAAGCTTCTAATTATGCAATAATATCGGCTACATGAATGGGTTGCATAGGGTTATCAATGCAAAAACCATGCTAATGCACTATCTAATAATGGTGATTTAAAACTTTACAAGATTTCTTCACATATACATACATATACATATATATGTATATACATACATACATAAATACATACATACATACATACATACATACATACATACATATATATATTCACATATATGGTATGGGAAAACCCCAAGGGGCAGTTTCCAAACTGACTAGTTGTTTCAGTTCAGAGTAATCAAGTCTCGTCAACCACCCAAGTGGGAAAAGCGAAGAAGTTCATATCAACCCGAGCCATCTACATCTAAGGCAATCACTATTGTAGATCAAGAGAATGAAGAAAGAGATCAAATTTATGTTGTTGTTGAGCATCAAGGCCAAAACTAGTAGTTTTTGGTAGTCCAAATTCCAGCAAAATGCCAAGGTAAGCAATTTAAGCTTCTAATTGATTCAAGCAGTACACATTTATTTATGTCACCAGGCTACTTGCATAAACTAATCTTAAATAAAAAATTGGAAAACCAATGTAAGTGGAGTTGTCCAGTGGAAAGATTCGTACCACTCGCCATAAAACTGACCCAATTCAATTTCTATTGGATGAAAACCCTACCAGTTGGTTGCCAGTTCTAAATCCTTCCTTTAGGAATATATGAGTAAGTGCACATTTTTCACTGACCATGTAGATTTCCTGGGATTTATAGTATCTAAAAATGAAATCTCTATAGATGTAGTCAACGTTCACATTATGATAAATTGGCCAGATCCTAAGATAGTAAAGAAAGTCCGGGGATTTTTGGGACTAATGGGATGGTACCACATCTTTGTACCCTGCTATGCCAAAATAGCCTCTCCATTAACAGGACTTCTAAAGAAGAACATCCCATTTCAATGGATTACCATGTGCCAAAGTGTATTTGACAAATCGAAGGTTGTCTTGGGGTAAACCAATCCTATCCTCAAACTACCAGAGTTTGGTAAACCCTTTGAAGTGGTCACCTCGAGACATTAGGTTTCCAGCATGGTGACCAGGGGGTGCCACTTCAATGTTGAGGGGGATCGATCCGGGGATTTTGTGCCATGTAATGGGTGTTTTCAAATAGTCAGTCCACTCGTGGGTTTGGCAATATGGTTTGAATAGCAGTCATGGTATTGGTTCCCATGATGCTAGTTGTTCTACCAGGCGTGAAGCAAATCTCAGTTCCTCGTGCCAACCCTCTAACGAGGAGGCTGGGACCCTTCGCTAGCCTCCCCAAGAAAATTATCCCTTACAATAATCGAACCCGTTTCTTCAACATGAGAAGATGGATGCCAGTGGTTTTGCAATAGGATGTGTTCTTATGCAAGAGGGCCGCACTGCGGCATATGAGTCTAGGAATGTCACGCCTTATGAGAGAAAGTATGTCGTCCATGACTTGGAATTACTGGCAGTGGTGCATGTGGTAAAATTTTGGAGACATTATCTTGTAGGGAAAAAATTTACCTTGATGAGACCAATCACAAAAGCCAAATGGTGGGGATTACTCTTTTTGAATAATAAAAGATAAAACTTATTTCACAAAATTTAAGAAAATTTTGCCATAACCTCTTTTGTATGGCTGACCATTTTTCAATTTTTTTTTCATTCTCAAGTTACTTAGAAATTATCCCAAATGGTTTAAAGCATTCTAAACTAATCAAATTCCACTTTTTAAAGAGAAACAATATGAAAAGTTTAATTCTAAGAATTTGATTACATATCTAGGATAAAGAAAGGCTGAATTCAAGAATGAAGAGAGGGGGAAAGCCTTTCCAACAAGGTATAACATCATTTTTATTTTAAAGAAAACAAAAATTAGAAAACCATTAAATGGAATAAAGAAAAAGTAGGATTTCTAGCTTACATGAATTTTTGTGAGCTTTCCTTTGGCTTGATGGTTTGAGGGATCTACTCTTGTTTGCAACAAGAGTGGCCACCAATTCTTTTGAAGAGGAAATGGTCAAAAACTAATGAATTATCAATAAATTCACTGTTTTTGGCTTTGGGGAGGAGTAGAGTAACAGTGCATAAAACACTATTAAGTTTCTACAAAGTGGGAGGCTTCTCTTTATAGGAAAAAGTGAGCTTCTAACCAAGCAAACTGATTCTAGAATTTTCCAGATCAGTTTGGTCAATTTTTGACCATTTTTGGGTCAGTTTAGTTCACTTTTTGGATCCAATTTTGAATTAGGAGAGAGGAGAGATAAAATATCTAATTTTATTGATTTAAAATTCAAAAGCAATGATGGGAAAAAGACACCTACTTCATGAGGGGGAATCCCCACTCTAAGGTGTCAAAAAATTATTTTTTAGTACTTCCTTTGGTCCTTAGTCCACTCTTCATCTTATGTGAGAATTTACTCATTTTTGGGGGGATTTTCTTTATTTTTTCAATTTACCTCCTCCCTACATTCGGATTAATCTTATTGGTCCATAGGAACCTTAATTTAAAATTTTGAAAAAATCTGGACCCTTAGGATAAGGCCTTTTGAACATATTATAATTTATTTCTAATGCACCTTCTGAAATTCTTATTGAACTTCTGTTTCGGGGGAATTTATTTTAATAAGATGAGATATTTTTCCATCCAAAAAAATTTAAAAATTGAATCACCTCTCTCTAGAAGATTTTCTCTCTAGGCCAAAACAGGTAGAAACAAGATCTTTTATATTTCTGAAGAGGGATTTGATTTACAGGGGAAGATACTGGACTTCTTGAGAGGCTAGGGAGGAATCTTACATTCTCTTCCATACTGATGCATTTCCACTTCATCTGGGGGATGTCTAATGGATGTAACTTCCCAGGCATTTTTACTCTCAGCCTTGACTTTCAGACATGTCAGACATTGACGTACATGATTAAGTACATGATGTAACTTCCCAGACATTTTTACTCTCTCAGCCTTGACTTTCAGACATGTCAGACATTGACGTACATGATTAAGTACATCCTTTTTTAGTCCAGGCCAAAAGAAGCTTTTCTTCACACAAACATGTAGGTTTTGATGAAACCTGGATGTCCTGCAATAAGGCTGTCATGGGCTTCATTCAGAATTTGATCCTTAGTTCCCTCATCATTGGGAATGCATAGCCTGTGATTATAATACATAATTCCATCATCCAGGCTGTACCCTTGAACTCGGTTCAATTCCTGTGGAGTTTTGCTTTCCTGCATAATTAGGGTAGCAATAGCGCCAAAGAATCTATCCTGCATGATCTTCTCTCTTGCTTCAATAATCAAAGGATTTGACACTATAGTAATTGCAAGCAAGGAGGCTTTTCTGCTGAGGGCATCGGCTACCACATTTTCTTTGCCTAGGCGGTACTTGATTTCAAAATCAAATTCTTGCAGGGTCTGCATGCAGGGTCTGCATCCACCTTCTTTGGTGCATGTTGAGATCCTTCTGAGTGAAGATCCACTTTAAGCTCTGATGATCTGTCATCAAAGTGAATCTTTGACCCAGTAGGTAATGTCTCCATAACTTTAGGGCATATACTACTGAAAGTAGTTCCAGGTTGTGGACATCATAATTCCTCTCATGCGTTCTGAGTTTTCGGGATTCATAGGCCACTGCATGACCTTCCTACATGAGTGCACCTCCCAGGGCAAAACCATTGGCCACGGTAGAGTTTCCCCAGAGATGACATATGCTAGGGATGGCATTGTTTGACAATCTAAAATTTTACCGCTCTATTATGCTTCACTCCATTGCCATGATTTAAAGCAAACTGGTTGGGAAGCCATGAATTTTTAAAAAATTGGCTCAAGCAATGCTTGGATCCACCATTTGGCCATGTCTAGAAGGCCATCTCCATCAGTCATAGTTTATACCAATGTACATGCCATATACTGGGTGTCCTAAATTATGCCATTTTCATGGATAACCCAACCTCTCATTCACATCCATCTTATTGGCCAACCTTGCTACATACTTAATTCTTGATCTCAAACCATGTGTAAGAGTCTAAGGTCAAGATACTCCCTTAGCTTGCCACCCACCACAGACCATGTTGCAGGTGCATGCTTCAAACCATACAACAAGGCTTTTTGTGTGCATGAACCCCATATCCTCATGGTGGCTAGCCCGTGTAGAGTTTCTCCTATAAGTCACCATGTACAAATGCATTCTTTACATCCATATGATGTAATGACCATCCCTTAGCTGCAACCATACCAATGACTCCTCTTAGAGTTGTCATCCTAACAAACTAGTACAAATATTTCCTCATAATCAATGCTATATGTTTATACATATCCCTTGGAAAATATCCCTTAGAAACCAGTCTTAACTTGTACCTTCTTACAAAACCATTTGAATTATGTTTCACTTTGTAGACCCACTTACATCAATTTCCTTCTTTTCCTTAGGCAAAGGCACCAAATTCCATGTCCCATTAGCCATTAGCATCTAGTGTAGTCATCTCTTCATCCATGGTATCTTTCCAATGCTTATATCCATGTGTCTCCTTAAAACATGTGGGATCTGACTCTTGTATATCTTTGGCCATATATGCATAATGATGGGCTATATATCTCAATCAATAACTCGGTATCTGACTCTCGTAGTAGACCTCTGTACACCTAGTGTAACAATAGCCAGGATCCTCTCGTAGTAGACCTCTGTATACCTAGTGTAACAATAGCCGGGATCCTAAACTACTTATCAAGGCTCTATTGTTCAGAGCCACTATCTCCATTAACAAAGGAATGACTTGTTGAAATATCAAGCATTATAAAAGGGAAATCCATCTTTTTTTCCCTTGCATAATACATGTGATACATGTTATCAAGAAAGAAGTGATTTATTAATATCAAGCATTATAAAAGGACGATCCACCTTTTTTTCCCTTTTTTTTTCCTTACATGATGATACATGTGAACTTGCTAAATTTTCAGCACTTGTAGTACAACCACATGACACATCAGAATTCCTAACATGCTACCTCAACCAGCCTCACAATAGAGAACTATTGTGACAAGACTCTCTTGGTCCACTAAGTGCCTGGTGTAGTATTGATGCTTAGTATTTAAGGCACCCATCTAATTATTTACTTCAACCTCTATAGAATTCTTCACTCGCATATACCAATTTGCTCATCTCAGCAAACATAACATCCCTACTCACTCTTTCACATGTAGTGGGATTATAGCATATATATGTTTTCTACTCAAGGTATATGCATATACATTTTCCTTGCTTGGGATCCAACTTACTTTTTGCCTCATCTGTACATAAGCAATGCATCCAAATACTTTCAAGTGTGCCAAATTTAGTTTTTTTCTCCAAGTAAACTTTTGTTCCAACATCATGCCTTGACTTGCAACAATGGGTGTCTTGTTCATGATATAACTACAAACAGTTATTGCTTCATCCCAGGAATAATAACGCATCCCTTTCTCATTCATCAATACATAGGTAACTTTTGCAATATGCATGTCTTCTTTTTTATAACCCCATTACGCTGTGGGGTATACCCATGGTCTCTCAAATAGTCACTAAATTCATTGGAGAAACATTCTACCCCACCATGTCACCTTAAGAATTTTATGTGCATGCCTTTGTCTTTCTCTACCATAGCTTTGAAGCTTTAAAAGTGAGTAAAAACTTCATTTTTCTCTTTCATAAAATACACCCCCACCATCTCACCTTTAGGAATGTTATGTGCATGCCTTTGTCTTTCTCTACCATATCTTTGAAGCTTTCAAAGTGAATAAATACTTCTTTCTCTTTCATAAAATACACCCACACTACCATAAAAACTGCCTTTATCTTTCTCTACTGTAAATGCCTTTGTTTTTCTTTAACTAAATCTATGAAAGCTCTAGAAATAAGTAAACACTTTACTTTTCTCTTTCACAAAAATATACCCACACTTTCCTAGTGTGGTGAAAGATACATAATAATGGCTATTGGAACAGGAGAGCAAGCTAACTCTAGGTGTAGAAAGGAAAGATGGCAAACATAATGAAATGGAAATGAAGGATACATAATAATGGCTGTTGGAACAGGAGAGCAAGCTAACTCTAGGTGTAGAAAGGAAAGATGGCAAACATAATGAAATGGAAATGAAGGAAATGATACAATGAACAAAAACTTACATGTAGACCAAGATAGCTTGATTTGATTGATGTGACGCACAAGTACATCACCCTTATAGAGTGAACACACACAACACTCAAGTACCATATGCTTATGGGATAACTCCCAAAGTGACATGTGGCACTCTCTCACACAAAGACTCATAAACTAGTTCCTAGTACACACTAGAACACACTCTTTGACTATGATTTCTCCAACAATGGCATCCTCTGATTGATGCCATCTTCAAACATCAGAATGCACTATATCTAAAGGCCTTTGACTTACATACTTATCATGTGGAAATGCATGCTTTGTATGCTTACCCAATTGGCAAAATGCACTATGTCCAAAGGTCTTTTACTTACATACTTAATCACATGGAAATGCATGCTTAGGAGGCTTGGGCATTGCATCCACTTTGAACTTGGGGAAACCTATAATAATACTTTGGGGCAATATATTCTTCATCCTGAATATTGACATTACATTTATGCCAAATATGAATATGTACAATCACATATGTACCATGTGCAAACATTGCAGCCTTCACTTTAGACATGCTACAACCAAGGGTGGGGCACTGGTTATTGAAATCTTTCACATAACATCCATGAGGGCTAAACCTCACTTTTTCTTGACCCTACTGAATCATTTATCCATCAAAAACCAAGTTCTCTACTATACTCAACACATGAAGCACATCAGGAAGACACTTCATTTTACCATCCTGTGTAGATAACAGTTTTTTACTTTACTCAATACATGAAGCATGTCAATAAAATACTTCACTTCTCCTTCATGGATAGATAAAGGGACTTTCCCAACATGTACAATAGAGTGCGATGTATCTCGCCTACTTTTACATAACCTGGTTTTTACAATTCCATTAATTCTTTGAACCATTCAACATGGTTGATCACGTGGCTAGATACACTAAAATCAACATACCATCATACATCTCTTGAATTCGGTGCATTTGTAATCATGGAACTAAGAATTTGTTATATCACTAAAAGTTACGTCTTCTTAGCATGCTTATTTAACGATGCACAATTCCCTTGCTTGACGATGCACAATTCCCTTACTGTAGCTTCCCACTTTTATATCATTCTGATTTTAATGACAATACAATCGACTATAGCATATCATACCATGCTAGAAGAAAAAACTCCTTTGGATCCACCTCGAGCAAGGATCTCTAAGATGAGATGAGCCAACTAAACAGAGATGTGAGTAAAGGAACATTTGGCAATAGAATCCACTCTCCGGTCCTCTAAGACCTAGGTTCATCAAAACTGGCTCTATAAAAAACACCAAAACTTCATGAAAAGGGCATTAAATCACTTTATCTTCGGACAAAGCTCCAAAGGAGGAGCAGGAACAAGATCAGGAACCTAAACATTTGTGTGCCCTGTGGAAGTGGTCAAACCATGTCAGACACCATAATGTTTTATACATTGGTGTCGGCCCAGAGCTAGGTTTATCATCCTAATGGCCAAGTATCCTAATAACCATAGTTTATAAAAATTAAGGACAAGTGTTCCTCAAAACACCGAACAACATGTACACAACACAATGTGGAGTCCCATTTTCCCACAAGAACACATTATAGGAGCTTCTTCACCCACGGAACCAAGTTTTAGTTCTTCTTTGTTCAAATGAGGGAATAGGGAACATGGGAGGGGTAAAGAGTCAATGTCCAAGACTACCTCAAACCAAAGGGAATAGGGAACATGGGAGGGGTAAAGAGTCAATGTCCAAGACTACCTCAAACCAAAGGGAATAGGGAACATGGGAGGGGTAAAGTTTTAGTTCTTCTTTGTTCAGATGAGGGAATAGGGAACATGGGAGGGGTAAAGAGTCAATGTCCAAGACTACCTCAAACCAAAGGGATCCACAAGGGCATTCACATAATGTGTCACACGCAACGAGTCTAATGCTTCAAATCCAGGATGGTGGAGGAAAAGTGCCATTAAAAACTGCAAAGCCTAACCCCATATGGTACAAGAAATCCCAAACTCATCGGATATGGCAAATTATCACCAGTCTTGTGGGAAGTTGTATGAAAGTAAGCTTTGGCATTGATTTGGTTGACCTAATTATAGTAAAATATCTGCTCCAAAGCCTTTTTTAAAACCACTCAATGCATGCCATTGTGATACTTTTAATCTTGAGTGTTTTTGCATATATACATAGAAAGGAACAAGATATATGATCATTCCTACCTAGCTCTTACCATGTGTGTTCAAGATTGTAGTTTACTGAGAAAGGTCACATTTTTGTGTGTGTGCACCTATGGGACTACATTGATTCTATTTAGATGGTGGATTCCAAAACCACTCCCTTATGTTCCCACCACCATGTGAATATGTAGAAGACATGCTTATGCTTGGGATGGCATTTAAAATGGGAAGGGGGGGGGGGGATTACGTCAAACATAGCACATAGAGGCTTAGAGTTGGGCAAAAAAAAAGCCAATCCATATCTCAAGGATGATAACCAAATTTGATGGGGCTGGAGATCCCATTTAATCCCTAGTTTTTGAGGCCATGGGAAGGTTTTATGATCTTACCAAGATTTATTCTTTTGGACTTTCAATTAAATTTATGAGGCTAGATTTAAGGTTTTGAGACACACATTTATTGTGGCATTCTCATTTAATGGGACTAAATGGAGCCCTATTGCACAAATCTATAACCTCAAGCAAGAGGAGGGCGAAATAATGCAGGACTATATTGCTAGAACCAAGTATCTCCACATGAAATGCAGCCCTCCCATGACAAAATAGATGACTTACCACACATTGATTTATGGTTATGCATTAGTACTGTGCAATATATCTCATACTGATTGCTATGTAGTACATGTGAGCTATATAGCACATGCATAGTGCTATTTGTGAATCTTAGACTTATGCATCATTGTAAAAATGCTATATAATTGGTTCAGTGCTATATAACTGGTTCAGTGCTATATAACTGGTTGAGTGTGTTGTAGAGAGTGCTATATAGTACATGGTATGCAATATAACCCTAGGCTTTAATGATGTGTGCTATATTAGGGGTGGTCATTGAACATGTGCTATGTAACTGGTTAACTGTGCTATGTAGCTTGTATTAGTGACTGATATATACTACATGGTCATGCAAAATAGCCCTGGGGTTAGTAGTCAATGTGCTATACCAAGGTGTTGTGAGCTATATAGCACAAAGATGGTATAATGATAGTGCTGCATAAATCATTGATTTATATCATATCTCTATGCTTGAGTGATCATGTGCTCTATGAGTAGTTCTTTGAGCTATATAGCCCGTGCACAATGCTATTTGTGAATCTTAGACTTATACATCATTGTACAAATGCTATATAACTAGTACATGGCTATGCAATAGAACCCTACGATTTCATAATGCGTGCTATATTAGGGATGGTCATTCAACATGTGCTATCTAATTGGTTAACTATGCTATATAGCTCGTAGAGAGCGCTATTTACTACATGATCATGCTATATTAGGGATGGTCATTCAACATGTGCTATGTAATTGGTTAACTATGCTATATAGCTAGAGAGTGCTATTTACTACATGATCATACTATATTAGGGATGGTCATTCAACATGTGCTATGTAATTGGTTAACTATGATATATAGCTCGTAGAGAGTGCTATTTACTACATAATCATGCAAAATAGCCCTGTGCATTAGTCAATGTGCTATACCAAGGTGTTGTGAGCTATATAGCACAAGGATTGTGAAACAGGAATGCTATAGAGGACACTCATATGCACCACAACTGCTTGCTTGAGATATCATGTGCTATATAACTAGTTACATGAGCTATAAAGAACATGCATTATGCTATGAATGGAGAGCACGTGCATTTTATTATCATGAAACTTCATTGAGCATGTATGGTCATGCATCATGGCTTGAGACTTCAATGACATACTATATCACGGGTGTAGAAGAGCTATATAGCACAAGGTAGTATATATCACCGGTAGTGTGAGGTATATAGCATTCTTCAATGAGTAATCCATGACCTCTACACCATGATATGCAAGACATGAATAACAAACTACATTCTTATCCACAGTAAAGGTATGTACCTGAGATTCATCCAACAAGTGTACTGGATGTTCAATTAATTGCTTGTAGCCAGTTCAAAGCCGACAAACATCTTTCTTGTTTGGAGACACCCTTGTATGCTCCATCCAAAATTTCACTACTATTTCCTTGACCTCTTCAGTCAACTTAGAATGGGAACTCTTTCTTTTACATGCTTCTAGTGGCAATGGAGATGCTTGAACATCATTACTAGCTCTACTTATCATAGCATAAAGGTTTCTTGGGTGAATGTTAAGAAGCTTTGCAACTTGAAGAAGGCTGAGTTCTTCACCATATCCGAAAACGTGATTTAATCCATGAACAAGCATTGTTAGAGTGTTGTGTTGCAAAAACAATTCATCCGAGGATCATGAAGTCTTCAACACCTGTAATGAGCTACTGATTGTAGAGACCAAAAGAGAGAGACTTTTTGATTTATCCTCTGTATATGGTAGAATCTATTCATTGAGGACTTGCTTAACGAATTTTCCCTGTCATTTTTGCCGCCGTAAGGTTTTAGCTCTGTCAAAATGTGCCCAACTAGGTGTTTTACACTTTTTTGTTTCCTTAATTCAATGTCTTCCTCATTGTCTATGACCTGTGATGGTTCTGTTAATAACTGACACCTTTTTCGATACTCCCTCTTTGTAAAAGCTTCATACTTTCTAACTGCATCATGTTCATCTTTAGTGAGAAGCTGATTTCTTCTTTTGAAGAATGGGAACATTCTTGAAATGAAATGGAAATTTGTGCCTGTGAAGAGTTGCTTGCAACCATCAAATGTGCAACATAACATCCTTCCTGATTTGATGGCTCTATTCTATCTTCTTTGCCTTCCATTAAACAAAACCAAGGATAGATATGGAAATAGCCTCAATCAAATATGAAAATACCCTGTTAATCTGTGTGTGCGTGTGTGTGTGTGCGTGCACGCACGCGTGTATGTGTGTGTGTGTGTGTGTGTGTGTGAGAGAGAGAGAGAGAGAGAGAGAGAGAGAGAGAGAGAGAGAGAGAGAGAGATGGATAGAGGTTCTCTATACGGCTCTCTGTGTGATGACGAGGGGATGGGCAGAGAGAGATAGGTACAGAGAGGGAGGAGGAAGCTACAAAGGCTTCTAAAGAAAGAGGAAACCCACGTAGCAACCCCACTACATATGGGAGTTTCAAATCCGTTATACATATAATATAATTTAATTCTTTACATCCATTTGATGCATTTTTCAACCTTTTTACACATCTAATGCAATCACATATCTCATTGTTTCCATCTTAGCAACGGGGTTGAATGCTTTATCGTAATCCAAACCATGTGTATGTGCGCATATCCCTTTATGACTAGCCTTGCTTTATGGATCCATCTGACTTACATTTCACTTTATACACCCATTTACAACCAATGACATTCTTTCCACTTGGTAATGCAACCAAATCCCATGTATCATTATGTACTAAGGTGTCCATTGCTTTCTCCCACACATGCTTTTCAATAGTTTCTCCAAAACATGATGGTTCCACATGTTTAACCATTGATGTTAGTATGCACAATCCATTGCATACCATTTATATGTCAATCTCTCCACTGGATACCCTATGATTTGTGACCTTCTCAAAACCTATGGATCACTTTGTACATCCTCCACTCTAGCATGTGGAGGAACATATCTATCTTGTCTTACACCTGGAGTACGTAAGGCTAGGATGCCAAGTTCTTCATCTAGAATTCTCGAGCTAGATGACTCATAAACTACTACGCCGATTCCTTCAACCTTCTTTTTTCCTTTGTCAAAAACACTTCACTTATGCTCACACTACCATGTATCAACCTTCCTGACCATGGACTTACATTATCACTTTCACTAGATGTTTCACCTGGCCCCAGACAATGAAGTAGAACTCTCTTTTGGCAAGTTCACATGCACATCTCCATTCATGTCATCAACCATACCATCCTCTTTGTTTTTGTACCGATTTGCCAAATCATCAAACACTACATCTCTAGAAATGAGCACCTTTCTAGTTTTTGGATTGTAACATTTGTAAGCCTTTCTGTCTTGTGTATAACCAATGAATATGCACTTCTCAACCTTTGGTGTGCCAACTTCCTTCTCTTCTCATCCGGCACATGTTCATAAGCAATACTTCTAAAAACCTTGAGATGCACAATTTCCAACCTTAAACTTGTCATCCTCATCTCATGATGATGAGTACTCTCATGTATGGCAGGTGTAGGTGTCTTATTCAAGATGTACATGCTTCTACCAATAATACAAAGGCATACTCTTTTCATTCATTAATTCTCTTGCCACTTCACCTATCACTCAATTCTTTCTCTCAGCAACCCCATTTTACTGAGGAGTATACCTGCATGTGAGCTACCATTTAATACCATGCTCTCAAGAACCCATCAAGTTCATGGTGAGATATACTCATCACCACCACCATCTGTCCTCAAAATTTTAATCCAATGACCATATTTCTTTTCCACAAGTGCTTTAAATTCTTTAAACGTGTCCAATGCTTTACTCTTCTCATTCAAAAAGTAAATCTATGTCATCCTCTTGAAATCATCAATAAATGTAATGTAATACCTACTCCCATTTATTGATTGGGTTTGAGTGGAACCCCAAATATCACTATGCACAACCTCAAGTGGTCTTCTACTCAGTTGACTATCCCTGAGAAATGGCACACCAACAATGCCCTTTGTTTGCATAGATCTTAGCTTTTGTATGTTCACATGGCTAATCATTTTGTGCCAAATATAAATGTCTAGCACTTCCCATGAGAAAACATGACTGACTTCAATTCTGGTATGCTTGCATCTAGCTTTGATAATCTCCCTTCTTTTTTAACTTTGGAAATCAATTTGTAGCCATGCTTAAAGTCCTTAATAAAACACTTGTAATCCTTGTTCTACCATTTGTTCAAAAGATGCCAAACTCTTTGTAATCGATAGCACGTTGGACATCATTGGTGCTTCTACAACCGTGTACAGTTCAGCCCGACTCTTGGTCTTCCTAGATCTTGCGTTTGGCTATAATCGAGCTTGTTTTGCATCAATGCCACCAAATGAGTACTTGTAGACTTCAACCAAGAGTGTATGCTTGCTCGAGGGTCAATTGCTAAGCTATTTATACCTTGTATGACTCCATTTGAGCTTGTTTGTGAATTTCCAACACTGTAGGAAGATTTGCATTGATTTCTAGGCTGCTTGCAAACTGAACTTGTGCTTTGCTTGAGGCCCCGGGTGTGTGCTAGTGATTGTACATCATCAAAGGTCTCTAATCTCATCACATTTCTCAAGTACATCCACCACCTCAACTGCATCATTTGGTTGTTTCTTGCTTCAATGGCCAAATACATGCTCAAGAGAGCTCACAAAAGCAAACCCTAATCATCACATTTCTCAAGTACATCCACCTCAATTGTACATCATCTAAGGTCTCTAATCATCACATTTCTCAAGTACATCCACCTCAATTGCATCATTTGGTTGTTTCTTGCTTCAATGGCCAAATACATGCTCAAGAGAGTTTACACAAGCAAACCCTAATGTTTATTTGCATTTGAATACACCTCTTATAGCCTCTTCCACTTGCCAATATATCCCTAATGGCAAATACATCAAAATATCTAGTCTTCTTACAAATACATGTGCACATATTGTATGAAGCTTCAATGGAAAGCTTCAAAAAACTGATTTTCCTTTGTATGGGGCAGCCACCACTTGGCTTCAATCTCACTGAAAATACCACCACTTGGCTTCAATCTCACTGAAAATACCTGCAATCCACAGTAGAGAGAGTGTCTAGGGTTACTCACCGGTTAGGCCACGCTTCAGATCTGCTACATTTTTGAGCGTGTTCCACAGCTTCTCTTTGCTCCATAGCTCCAATGGAAAGCTCCAAAAACTAGAATTTTCCCTCTTTCTTACTCCAAGAAACCCTAATGAGATCTACTTGGCTTTGATACTATGAAAAGATAGAGGGGAACAAAGGAGATACAGCAAAACCATACTTGCTCTCATTTGATCGACACATACCAAGTAGAGAATCTCCATAGATTTTTCTTCATTAAACATAGCACATTTTCTAATGATAAGTTGACTGGTTTCCACACACTACCACTATCCACCAGCTCCCAATGACCTTGCATTCTCAACAACTCTCTCCAACCTAGCCCAGTGTTGCATACCTTCTAGTTAGCTAAGCATCTACATTTAGTCTCTTCATGTAGAAAGGCCTTGTGAAGGTGAGGGAGGAGGAGGAGGAGCAACAAGTATAGCACTAGCAGGAGCATCAACACTAGTATGAGCAACAAGAGCAACTAGAGAAGCAATAGTAGGGGGTACTAGCAGGAAGAGGTAGGAGGACATGGGAGCAGTATAGGTAGTAGCATGAGCATTAGAAAAAGTAGCAAGAGCAATGTAAGATTCCTCCTCGGGTTAAATATTGATTAAGCCTCTACTTCAATCCCTTGTAATCATTCTATGTTTGTGAATACAAGAAAATATTATTTTTCCTTGCTTTGCCTAGTGAGATAAAAATTTCTAGAGAGTGGTAAATCAATATTGGGATATGTTTGGATAAATAAATTCTACAGATATCAAAAAAAATGTTTCCCTGAAACAAAAAATCAAAATAGATTTTCCAAGGTGCAATTGGAATTAATAAAAATTGGTTTAGAAGACCTTAGCCTAAGGGTCAAGATTTTTGAAATTTTTTTGATTATGGTCCAATTAAGGTTCCTATGGACCAATAAGATTAATCCAAGTGTTGGGACAAGATAAATCCAAAGAATAAAAGAAAATACCCAAAAAAAAATAAGTAAATGCCCACATAAGATGAAGAGTTGACTAAGTACTAGGTTTATTAGTTAAAAATTATGAAGTATTGATTTAAAAAAATGAGATATTTTGGAGTAATCATTCATTTTTTACACATGGGTAAGGAAAGGGGGCCCTTCAAGGAGGCTCCTATTTCACATGTGTGGATGATTTTTAAACTCAAAAATAATAGGATATTTTTATCTCTCCTCTCTCCTAAATAATAGGATATTTTTATCTCTCCTCTCTCCTAAATCAAACCAAATCAAAAAGGGAGCCAAAATGGTCCAAAACTTGTCCAAATTCAGCCAAACTGAAGCTGGAAAATTCTAGAACTCAGTTGGACTCAGTTAAGTGGCCTCCCTCACCTATAAATAGACCCTCATTCCTTTGTATTCTCATCTGTGGAAGAACTAAACTATGTCAGTATTACTCTAAGTTAAGCTTACTTTCTATTATCCTCTAAAACCCCTCTATAAATTGAAGAGATTGGAGCTTCTCTCTCTCTCTTCTCAATCTTCCTTAGAGACTCCAACAACATACCAAACCAATTGATTGGTTGGGGGCCTCTACTGTGATCAAAGAATCAAGTAATTTAGGAGGTAAAGTGTGGATTATTGTCTTCTTTTTCTTAAATCTCCAAATGTTTCTCTTCTCAATCCCTCTCAAGCTTGAGAAGCATTAATTTGAATGGCTTTTAAATACTATTGAAGTTCTTTAATGTATTGTAATGAAGAAATACATAAATTTCCGTTTATGCTTAATTTATAATGGTTTTTAAGAATTTCTCTCTCCCCCCCAAAGAATGGTCATTCCTATGACCTATTCTCAATTCGAATGAAGCTTCTCATGAAGCATTTCTCTAATCTAAAAGTAATTTCTATGCTTGTCTAATTGGAGGCCAAAATAATGGCTTTTTAATACTTTTATGCTATTAAATTTATGGTAAAATTAAGAATCAATCCATAATTGGATAATGATCCAATTAGTGGTTATTCTAGTCACATGAATAATACTAAACTTTATTCTTTCAAATTTATTGAGAATTACCAGTAATAGCAGCGGAGCTATATTAAAATTTTTGTAAAATTAACACATAAATCATTTTCATTCATAATATGAAAAGAGGACTTCCTACCATATTCTAGGATTAATCATCCTAGATAAATTGAATGATTCTCATTATAATCATGGAAAATTGATTTTTTATGTTTATGCATAAATAGTTAATTACGAAAAAGAATAATTTCTAGTAATCCATTTTTTATGTTAAAAGAGTAATCCCCATGACAATGACAATCCATGTACTCCAATGAAGTAAGAGAAAAATTTTGATGCTAAAATAATGCATATTTTATTTAAAAATTAAAGAAGGATTTTAGTTAAATTTATCATTTTGCATAGATAAATTTTAAATGATGAAAGAGGAATTTCCACTATATTGGAATCCAAATATTTAAATGAGGAAAGTGTAATTCCTAGTGTAAAGAAATTAATGAAGATTTTTATTTAAATTTTTAAGAAAAAATTTAGTTAAATTTATATTTTTGCATAGATAAATTTTAAATGATGAAAGAGGAATTTCCACTATATTGGAATCCAAATATTTAAATGAGGAAAGTGTAATTCCTAGTGTAAAAGAATTAATGAATATTTTTATTTAAATTTTAAGAGAAAATTTAGTTAAATTTATCTTTTTGTATAGATAAGATTAAATGATGAAAGAGGAATTCCCACCATATTGGAATTCAAATTTTTAAATGAGAAAAGTGGAATTTTTAGCTTAATGGAATTAATGGATATTTTTATGTAATTTTTAAGAAGAATTTTAAGTAGATTTAATTTATGGTAAAAGAGGAATTCCCATGATAATTGGATTGCACTCATTGAAATGAGAAAAAGAAGGATTTCAAGTTTATTCAAAAAAATAGGTATTGATATTTTAGTTAAAAGAAGAATTTTTATGATATTTAAGAAAAGATGGATTTGAATTAAATTTTAGTGTCAAAAGATGGATTTGAATTAAATTTTAGTGTCAAAAGATGGATTTGAATTAAATTTTAGTGTCAAAAGATGAATTTCCACCATAATTCTACCTAATGAATTAAGAAAAAGATGGATTTAAATTAAATTTTAGTGTCAAAAGATGAATTTCCACCATAATTCTACCTAATGAATTAAGGCTGAGAAATTATGTGGCATAAAGTATATATTTGGATATTTTAATTGGTAAAATCACTAAATTGATATTTACCCAAAATCTAGATGTTTAGTTGAAGGGAATCCTTGTAGAACTAAACCGAATGAATTTGGTTAGACTACGTGAGGGACGGACAGTAAACCTTATTGTCCTTCTCTCGATCTGAATCAGACAAAAACTTCGTGACCAATTCCAGTTACTAAATCCAAAGAATAGACTACCGAAACTAATCTAGTTTTTCCTTGACCAAACTCACCAAGAATCTAGTTGGACAAATGGACAAAATGATGGATAGATTACCCTCATGAGAGATCAAGGATCCTCATTATGAAACTAGGAATTATGGAAAAAGGGTTGTCGGAACCGATCTCAAACTGGAATTTTACTTGCATTGGAACCTCTGTTTTTTCATTCAAATCAAGGAATAAACTTGCACTTGGATCATAGAGATCAACGCTTTTTTCCCCATCGAGAGGCACAGCCGTTGATTCTTATCCATAGAACAATTACTATCCGGGATTTACGTCATCTATCGTATTATAACATAATTGAGTCTCATTTTACGGATCCATCAGTCCAGCCTAACCCCATCTAGTCCCATGGGTTAGCCTGGTGGGATTCTTTTATAAAGATTTGGTTGGGTTTTTGCCCAGGTACCCGAGGAAAAGAGTTCCCAGGCCTCTTAGCCGGCGATTCATGTAAAAATCAAGGTAGGCATACCACGTACACACCCAATATGAAACTGCCATTTATAACAGATTCGACTGGCTTTAAAAATAATCCTTCAATAGAAATCATAATATTTCTATAACAGAATTTCCATTTATAACAGATTCGACTGGCTTTAAAAATAATCCTTCAATAGAAATCATAATATTTCTGATCATCATTTTCCACGTACACACCCAATATGAAATTGCCATTTATAACAGATTCGACTGGCTTTAAAAATAATCCTTCAATAGAAATCATAATATTTTTGATCATCATTTTCCAAAATTTCAAGTCCATTGTATTACAAAAATGTATCCTTTGAACTCTTTGTTGAAGACCAGCTGGCCAACCAATGAGATCCAGTATCAAAATTTGGTTCTCAAAAATCTTTCCTTTTTGTCCATCTGAAATCTTCCTTGACGTACACATGGGTGTCCTAGAAACTGTGAGCCCATGCATCGCCTGATCAGAACCCTCTAGGATCCTCCTTAGGTGTCCTAGCACTTCACTCAGGGACCGCTTCGTCGGTCCTCGCCCATCATACCGGAAGCGTACCATTTTAACCATACCGAGGCTGGTCAAGACCTCGGTAGGCTTTGCCACCGCGAGCAACGTCCCTTAACGACTCCCTACGAGTTGTTCCAATGAGCCTCCTCTTAGAAAAACATAAGCCAAATGCTTCCTCCAGCATTCTCAATTCATCAGTTCTCAATCAGAATTTTAAAATCATATCAACCACATTCGAATTCATCATTTGGATAGCACGTTATTTAGTTTTAAATCCTGAGAAGACCTTGTTCTGTGGGAGGGGATCAGCGGGCTGTGCCTCATAAAATAAGGAAAAAGCGGTGATTCCATGGACTAAGTGCAAGTCTCTTCTTGATCTGGCTTCAGGTTTGGTAAGATCAGTTTATCTAGTTAAGACTTGACTCGTTAGAGTAATTTCCCCGTTAGAAGATTTTTCCCAATTGGCAGAATCGCCCATGCCTTCCGAGCGAGGGAAGTCTTCCGGGCTCGATCTCAGAGGAGAGAGTGTGTGGATCCTGCCCCACACGGGAGGCTGACGCCGCTTTCGCCGTCGGGAGGAGCCCCGGAGCGGGCGGGGGACATCAGAGCTTTGTTGAAAGCTAATAAGGATAAACAAATTCTTATCAGAAATTGATAACAAAAACTCAGAAAAGGCATTTTTCATAATCTATTTTCATTCCGTAAGGGTTTATTAATGAAGAATTTTTAATCAAAGAAATTATTTTTATAGATGGAAGTTCTGTAGTATTTATCTGGTATTCCCGACCTCACCCAGTCGCAAGACATGACTGTGTTGAGCATCTCATCTCTTCCACTCTGTAACTTGAACAAGCCGAGTTAGACTCGCTCGCCATTTCGAGGATTTATATTTTCTTGACCCAGCAGAGAGACGATAGCATAAGTGGTTTGCAGGGCCCTCTTGCGAAACCTCTCATTGGCCATGATTGTGATAAAGTTGAAAGTGGTACATGGTGTCATTCTATATCATTCAATGCCTCAAAATTTCAGACTCTCGTGCTACCAAATCTACAGACTCCTTAGTCACTTTATTCCTAAGGAGAAGATAATAGCTCCCTTGGCAGTAAGTGAATGTTTGTATCAGGGCATGGCTATGGCCCAGTACTGCCGTCTTATGCATCTCCCGAGGAGATTTTGATTTCTGGAACTGAGCTTCTCTATGTACATATTGAAACTTTTATATAAATAAAGAAATGTTTTTTGGAGAAAAATTCACTGCTGTATAAGTGATTGTTTATGGACGAACTGATAAAGAAAAATCTGTTATCGGACAAATGTCATAGATCTCCAATAAGATCATTTGTCTTGTTTAAGAAATTGTTTTCTGAACCTCTTAGGTCTTAGGATCTTGTGGACGATATCAAAAATAGAAATTCAATAATATATCATTTTTGGTAGAATCATGAGACAAGAAAACCGTGGCCATCATCCAGACCCTCTCTCTAAAGATGATGAGCTTGACCCTGACGTTCGCAAGGCTCATAGAACTCAGCCAAGACCCTTCAAAGGAGAAGCAGAGAACCTGTGCAAGGCTGTGGAGAAATGGGTGGAAGCCATGGAAGAATATTTTGACGTCATTGGCTACAATGAGCGAAGCAAAATGGCTTTTGCCAGGCTGACGATAGTGGAAACAGCCAAGGTGGCATGGAGGAACCATTATGACACCAACCGTCTGGACAGAAATACTCAGCCCTGGAACGACCTTAAAACCTATTTAAGGAAGAGATTTTGTCCCCCTGGATTTTTGGAAACCAAAATGAACGAATTCTTAGAGCTGAAGCGGGGAGTAAAACCATCGAGGAATATCATCAGGCCTTCGCTCTTCTACTCAAATATTCGCTCTTCTACTCAAATATTCACCACCTCTAGATGAAGAGCAACTCATGGGGCTAGATTCATTCGGGGAATGAATAAACCCTTGGACACACTGGTCAAAAATGCCAAGCCAGTGTCCATGGCTGAAGCTGTCACAATGGCGAAGGACTTTGCCAAAACCTTCATCGTAAAAGTCCTGCCAAAGCCAGCTCCCTCATCCTTTAAAAGATTTCAGACACCGGGAAGTTCTTCCAACTTTCCGCCTCCAAAGAGACACCAAGGTCCTAACCAGAATGTGGAGACGGGAAGCTTCAGAAATGAAGGAAGACCTTTCCCTCGAAGTACATTCTCAAGAACTCCGGCTCTCTCCCAGAATGCAAAGGGAAGAACTTCGAAGCGAGAACAAATGCTTCGGATCTCAGGGATTTGGACACCAGCTTAAGGATTTCCCATCTCCTTCAGTGGGCCAAGGAAGCTAGGGTCCCAGAGTTCAGAGACCGACTCCTTCATTTCAGTCCCCAACCAGGGTCCCCCACGCCAGAATCAAGGTAACCCAAGAAGAGTGCCAGCTCAGCTTGCAGCCTCCATGCAAAGCAGTTTTTGAACTCCCTCCTAGAATTGGAATAACCAAAGAGAGAGAGTTCCACCTCTCTCAGATTGCAGCAGCCAGAGCAGTCACCTTAGCTAAGGAAGTGGAGGAAGAGAAAGGACATATCTATGCAGCAATTGAGCATCAAGGGAATAACCGTCAATTCTCAGTCCTCCAGACTCCAGCAGAGTACCAGGGTAAGAAATTCAAGCTTTTGATTGATTCAGGTAGTACTCATTCTTTTATTTCCCCAGGATGTCTGCGTAAATTAGTCCTAAATCAAAAATCAGGGAAACCTATGCAAGTGGAATTAGCCAGTGTGGGAAGATTCTTTTCACTCACCTTGAGACTGACCTTATTCAGTTTAGCCTAGATGGGAACGTAAGAGAGTGCCACTTAAGAGTCCTACCCCTGGGAATATATAATGGAATCCTTAGAATGGATTGGCTCCAAAAGAATCAGGCTGACATTAATTGTCACAAAGGAACCATCTCTTTCCTTGACCTTCACGGGAGTAAAGTTCAAGGAATTGGAATTTCTGGATCCCCCACCAATGCTACATTTAGTCAAGGCTTCCAAATTATTAAATGGGCTCAGAAGAAGCAAGTTGTGTATGTCATTAAAATGAATCCAGTAGACATAAAATGCAAGGCTAGAGAACCAGAGTGGTTAAGTGAGTATGCAGATATGTTTCCTGAAGTGCTGATTGAGATGCCTCCATCTTGTGAAGTAGATCATGTGATCAAATTAACCCCTGGAGCTCAGCTAGTAGCCCAGCGTGCATACAAAATGCCACTCCTTGAAGCCATAGAACTTAAGGAACAATTAAGATAACTATTAGAGCAGGGATTCGTCAGACCCACCAGTGTCTCACCTTGGGGTGCGTCTATTCTCTTTCAACGAAGAAAGATGGAATGTTAAGACTCTGTATTGACTACAAAAGGATTGAATCAATTAACAACTAAGAATAAGTATCCTATTCCTAGGATTGATGAGCTTTTGGATCAGTTAAGTGGGACCCAAATGTTCACAAAGATAGATCTCAAATCCGGTTACTACTAGATCAGAATCAAGGAGCAAGATATCCCAAAGACAGCATTCAATACTCGCTATGGGCATTATGAGTTCACAGTCATGCCGTTTGGATTGACTAATGCCCCGGCGACATTCAATCATCTTATGCAGAATATTCTCAGAGAATACTTGGATGATTTTGTTCTTTTCTTCTTTGATGATATCTTAGTATACTCAAAGAATGTGCGCAAAGTCCTGGAAATCCTAAGGAAACACCAACTCTTTGCAAAGAAGAGCAAGTGTTCCTTCTCTGTTGACCAGGTTGAATACTTGGGATTCATAGTGTCAAAGGATGGGATTTCTCCTAACCCCACAAAGATCCAAGCAGTAGTTGAATGGCCAGAACCCAAGTCAGTAAAGGAAGTTAGAGGATTCCTAGGGTTAACTGGATGGTATAGGATCTTTATTCCTAGGTATGCTCAGATAGCGTCCCCTTTGACTAACCTTCTCAAGAAAAGTATACTTTTTCAGTGGATTGCAATGTGTCAGAGTGTCTTTGACAAGCTAAAGATAGCCGTAGTAACCAACCCTGTTCTTAAAGAGGTAGTTACTGATGCCAGTGGATTTGCCTTAGACCATTTTGATATGTGAATATTGCCGAGTACTATGAGCTAGGAACCATCAAAAAGACCCCTGAGAGTGGACAGGTGGTGAGCGTTTTGGTGCCAATGATGCCATAGGTACACTGAGGAAGGAATGATTGGAAATTAGAATTCAACCGAAAATTTTTGGAGGACTATGAGTGATGAGTGACTATGATTTCATTAAATGATTGTTTTAAAGATAGCTGAATCTGTGAAAAAGGTAATTTCATATTGGGTTATGATTATGAGTGATGAGTGACTATGATTTCATTAAATGATTGTTTTAAAGAGTGAATATGTGAAAAAGGCAATTTCATATTGGGTGTGTAAGTGGTGTGACTAGTTTTAAGTTTTCACAAAAACTGAATCTGTGAAAAAGGCAATTTCATATTGGGTGTGTAAGTGGTGTGACTAGTTTTAAGTTTGCATGAATATCCGGCTCTAGGGGGCCTTAGAACTCTTTTCCCTAATACTCGGGACAAAACCTAACCAAATTCCTAATTGGATCCCATCACTACAGTGGTTGGGCGGTTGGCTAACCCATGGGATTGGATGGGGTTAGGTGGGACTTATGGATCCCTAAATTGAGACTCAATTCTGTTATGGTACACTAGATGAAGTAAATCCCAGATAAAAACTTTTCTATGGAAAAGAATCAACGGCTATGCCTCTCAATGAGGAAAAAAACGTTGGTCTCTATGATCCAAGTGCAATCTTTTCTTGATCTGACTATGGGACTTACGGTTCAGCCAGATCAGTTCAATTAGTTAAGGCTTTTGACTACGTTAGAAAAAAATTTATCTTGGAGAAATCGTTCGAGCTTTCCGGGCAAGGAAAGTTTTTTTGGGTTCGGTTTTGGAAGAACTGATGGATTAGTCTCTTGTCCGGATATCCATGGGGCGAGGCCCCGAGTGTGGGACCCTACCCTACGCAAAAAGTGCTACTTCCACTGCTAGCACCCTTGAATTCGTTGCGCGGTGGGGACAGGGATCTTACAGCTGGTATCAGAGCAAAATTGGCTAAAGTAGATCAACTGAGAAGCCAAAAATGTCAAAAAATGATGAAGTAGCAGTAAAAGGTTAAAATTGTGTGATAAATTCATACAAATTGTTATTCAGACTGAAATTTATAAATTGATAATTGGGTCTTCACATGGAAGTACCACAATTATATGGAATCCCTGACTTGCTTGAGGCCTAAACATGATGGTATTTACCTTATAATTCCAAGGACCGTGACTACCCGTATATACCGAGGGTATAACTGCAGCTCTTTATTGGAAGTATATACGAGTAAATCTAAGATCTTGAAATTATAAGGCAACCAAATCCCAAGTTTTGTTATGGACCAATGTGTCCATCTCAACACCCATTGCCTTCTCCCATACATGCTTCCCAATAGCTTCTACATAGCATGTAGGTTCCACATGCTTCACCAAAGAGGTCATATATGCGTAATGCATAGCAAAGTCACGATATGTCAGCCTGTCAACTGGATACCTGACCCTTTGGGATCTTCGCAATGCATGCAGATCACTTTGAACTGACCCTTTGGGATCTCCGCAATGCATGCAGAACACTTTTGAACACCTGTCACTCTAGCATGTGGAGGCACATATCTATCCTGCCTTGCACCTAGTGTGCGTAAAACTGGTATGCCAAGTTCCTCATCTCCAAACTTTCTAAACTTGATGACTCATAACCTGTAATGCCAATTCCTTTAACCTTCTTTTTCCCTTTATCCACAGCACTATCCCAGTGCTTGCACTGAATTGTTATCCGCCGATAATGAGTTCTATATGAATATCTTTATCCCATGATTCTGTGAGAAATTGACCAATCTAAAGAACCCCAAAATCAGTTGAATCTAAAATCGGATTTAAATCATAAATAAAGGGACTTAACAAGAATTTTCATATTGATAGGAGCATGGATCGAGGTCGTTTCGTGGTAGAAATGATAACCCCCGGTGAGGAAGAGCTCAACTTGGATGTTCGTAAAACTCTTCATAGATCATAGCCTGGACCTTTCAAGGGAAAAAATTGGATGAGGCTATGGAGAAGTGGATCGAAGCAATGGAAGAGTACTTCGATGTCATTAGGTACAATGAGAAGAGCAAAATGGCTCTTGCAAGACTGAAGATAGTAGAAATAGCCAGAGTGGCATGGAGAAACCTCTGCGAGACAAACCGTCTGGATCGGAATACCTAGACATGGAATGATCTCAAAAATTACCTAAGAACGAGGTTCTATCCTCCCGGCTTTTTGGAAACAAAGATGAACGAATTCTTAGAGTTAACCCAGGGGAGCAGAACTATTGAATTATATCACCAAGCATTCGCTCTCCTTCTCAAATTCTCGCCACTGTCGGATGAAGAACAGCTGATGGCCACGTTCATTTGGGGACTGAATGAACCTTTGAATATCCTAGTGAAGAATGCCAAGCCAGTTTCCATGGCTGAAGCAGTGCAGATGGTGAAGGATTTCACCAAGGCCTTTGATGTCAAAGTCCTGTCTCATCGAAGTTAGCACCATCACCTTTCAAAAGGTTTTTAGTTCCAGAAGGTGATTCCAACCTTCCGCTGCCTAAAAGATATCAGGGTCAAGCCAAAACATGGGAAGTTCCAGAATGGAAGAGATGTCCTTTTCTCGAAACTCAATCCCATGGAATTCAACTTCAGAAGTTCCACCCTTGAACAAGGGAGTGAAATGCTATAGCTGTCAAGGATTTGGACATCACAGTATGGATTACCCAACACCTTTTGGATCAAGGTTTTCGGGGCAGGGAAATCAAGGATCAAGATTTGAGACTCTAGCTCCTTCCTTCTTCCAAAGTAATCAGGTTTCTTTCCGCCAAAATCAAGAAAATCCCAGAGGTAGACCCTCTAACCAACCTGTAGTCTCAATCAAAAGTAATGCAAGAACTCCACCTCAGAATAGGGGAAGTCAAAGAGAGATATTTCCAAATCGGCCATCCACTTCCAAGGCAGTAACGCTAAAAGTAATTGAAGAAGAAGAAGAAGATGAAGATGAAAGAGATCGTACTCCACCTGCGAGATGAGGAGAAGAAGAAGAAGAAGAAGAAGAAGATGAAGATATTTCCAAATCGGCCATCCACTTCCAAGGCAGTAACGCTAAAAGTAATTGAAGAAGAAGAAGAAGATGAAGATGAAGATGAAAGAGATCGTACTCCACCTGCAAGATGAGGACATCTCACGTTTTTCAAGTGGGAGAGTGTAAGATTCCTCCGCAGCCCCTCAAGATATCCAGTTTCTTCCCCTGTAATCAATCCCCTTTTCAGAATAATAAAAGATCTTGTTTCTACCTGTTTTGACCTAGAGAGAGAAAATATTCTAGAGAGAGGTAACTCCGTTTTAGATATCTTTGGATGGAAAAATGTCCTTTCTTATTAAACTAAATTCCCTTGAAACATAAATTCAAAAAGAACTTTTCAATGTGCAATTCAAAAAGAACTTTCCAATGTGCAATTGGAATTAATTGAAAATAGGAAAAAAAGGACCTTATCCTAAGGGTCCAGATTTTTTAAAAATTTTGGATTAAGGTTCCTATGGACCAATAAGATTAATCCAAATGTAGGGAGGAGATAAATTGAAGAATAAAAGAAAATCCCTCAAAAATGAGTAAATACTCACATAAGATGAAGAGTTATCTTAGGACGGTTTATTAGTTAAAAAAGAAGAGATATTTAGAGAAAATGATGTATTTTTGACACCTCAGTGTGGGGAATTCCCCTCATGAAGGAGGCTCCTATTTCACATGTGTGGATGAGTTTTAAACTCACAAATAATGAGATATTTTCATCTCTCCTCTCTCCTGTTTTAACTAGATCCAAAAAGTAAGCTAAACTGACCTAAAAATGGTCAAAAAGTGACCAAACTGATCTAGAAAATTCTAAAATGAGTTTGCTTGGTTAGAGGCTCACTTTTACTTTAAATAGAAGCCTCCCCCTTTGTAAAAGCTTAATGGTGTTTATGCACTATTACTGTGCTTCTGTCCTGAGCCATTTAACATTGAATTTCTTGATAATTCAATTGTTTTTTGGCCTAATCCTCTTCAAGTGAATTTGGTGGCCACTCTTGCTACAAACAAGAGTAGAACCCTCAATCCCTCAAGCCAAAGGAAAGCTTACAAGCTCCATGTAAGCTTAATTCTTACTTATTTGTAAATTTTTAAATCTATGGTTTTCTCAAATTTTATGCTTTGTAAATGTTGAATTAAATTCTGATGCTATGCCTTGATGGAAAGGCCACCCCCTTCTCTTCTTTACAATTTAGCCCTTTCTCAATCCTAGAAAGTTTAATTAAAAGGTTGATTAAACTCTTTTCATTTCTTTCTCTTGATTTTTGGAAAATGGATTAGATTAGAGATATTAGAATTCAAATTGGATTAATTCAAGTCATAAATTGAATGATAAAATTGAGAAATGGTCAGCCATACAAAGGAGGTTATGGCAAAAAAATTTTAAATTTTGTGGAACTAAAGTTTATCATTAGTTATTCTAAAAGAGTAATTCCCTCCGTTTGATGTATAAAAGATTTATATTTATTTCAAAAGTGTCATTCTCATTAAAATTGAATTTATTCATAGAGAGATGCATAAAAGATTTATTTTTATTTCAAAAGTGTCATTCTCATTAAAATTAAAATTAATGTATAGAGAGATGCATAAAAGATTTATTTTTATTTCAAAAGGGTCATTCTCATTAAAATTGAATTTATGCATAGAGAGATGCATAAAAGATTTATTTTTATTTCAAAAGGGTCATTCTTAATAAAATTGAATTTATGCATAGAGAGATGCATAAAAGATTTATTTTTATTTCAAAAGTGTTATTCTCAATAAAATTGAATTTATGCATAGAGAGATGCATAAAATATTTATTTTTATTTCAAAAGAGTTATTCTCATTGAAATTGAATTTATGCATAAGAAGATGCATAAAGGATTTAATTTTATTTCAAAAGTCTTATTTTCCTTAAAATTGAATTATGCATAAATAGATGCGTAAAGAATCTTTATATCAAAAATTAGAATCCTCTTAAATTCTATGTTTAAATTCTATGAATAGAAGTGATGAGAATATGAGGCGAATAAATGTGATGAGATAAGATGTGAATCAGATGATGAATGGATGGATGGGTGTGATGTTTGTGTGAATAGAGGTGTGATGAGATGAGAGGTAAATAGATGTGATGAGATGTGATGTGAATTAGATAGATGTGAATGGATGGATGGATGTGATGTGAATAGAGGTGATGAGATGTGAGGTGAATAGATGTGAGATGTGATATGAATCAGATAGATGGGAATGAATGAATGGATGTGATGTGAATAGAGGTGATGAGATGTGAGGTGAATAGATGTGAGATGTGAGATGTGATGTGAATCAGATAGATGGGAATGAATGAATGGATGGATGTGATGTGAATAGAGATGATGAGAATGTGAGGTGAATAGATGTGATGAGATGTGATGTGAATCAGATAGATGGGAATGGATGGATGGATGGATGTGACGTGAATAGAGGTGATGAATGGATGGATGGATGTGACGTGAATAGAGGTGATGAGATGTGAGGTGAATAGATGTGATGAGATGTGATGTGAATCAGATAAATGTGAATGAATGGATGAGATGTGATGTCATGTGAATTAGAATGTAAATGAATGATATGAGATATGAGTGAATGTGTATGTGAAGAATGGATGTGAATGATTATGTGAAAGAATGGATAAGGATGTGTACGTGGAGAATGGATGTGAATGTGTATGAGAAGAATGGATGTGAATGAGTATGTGAAAGAATGGATATAGATGTGTATGTGAAAGAATGTGATGTGATGTAAAGAGATGAGATGTGACATGAATATATGTGGATGTGAAGTGATAGATATGAATGTATGGATAGATGCGAGTAGTCGTACATGTGAACGATTGGATGGATGTGGATGAATGAGATGAGATGTGTATGAATGAGATATGATGTGGATAGAAGTGATGTGATATAATGGTGATGAGAATGAATGTGATGGATATGAATGAAAGTGAATGTGATGGATATGAATGAATGTGATGTGATGTGAATCGGGATAGATGTGAATGAATGAGATGTGAGGTAAAATGAATGACATGTGATAGGTAGGTATGTGGTAGTAGTAGTAGCAGCAGTAGCAGCAACAATAGTAGTAGTTGGTAGTAGTAGTTGTAGCAGCAACAATAGTAGTAGCAGCAACAATAGTAGTAGTAGTTTGTAGTAGTAGTTGTAGCAGCAACAATAGTAGTAGCAGCAACAATAGTAGTAGTAGTTGTAGTTAGCAGCAACAGTAGGAGGAGGAGGAGAAGAAGTTAGTAGTAGAAGTTAGTAGTTGTGGTAGTAGTAGTGGTGGTGGTGGTGGTGGTGGTAGTGGTAGTGGTAGTGGTAGTGGTCAGTAGTGGTGGTGACGTTGGTGGTGGTGGTGGTGGTGGTAGTAGTAGTAGTAGTAGTTAGTGGTGGTGGTGGTGGTAGTAGTACTAGTCAGTGGTGGTGGTGGCATTGGTGGTGGTGGTGGTGGTGGTGGTGGTAGTAGTAGTAGTAGTAGTAGTAGTAGTATTAATAGTTAGCAGAGCAGAAGCATTAGCAAGATTGGGGTGTGTGTGATAGAGAGAGAGAGATAGAGAGAGGGGGAGATAGGAGGAGGAGAAGCTGTTCCTAGTAGCAGCATAGTAGCATCAACAACAACCACGATGCAATGACGACCATATATGATCCATATGACGGAAGCAAAGCACGAGGATGGGACTTGTGGATCTCTTGTTTGAGAGACACACATAGAGAAAGAGAGAGAGAGAGAGAGAGAGAGAGAGAGAGAGAGAGAGAGAGGTCTTACAATAGACCACAAGTATCTGAGATCAAGGCAATACATCAAGAGTAATATATGCTAAAATAGTTGCATGACAATTGCTCTTCTTGTTGTATTCATCCCTCCAAACTGTTAAATATGAACGAGGATGTAGTTGGACAATGTTGGTGAGATTAAGATCTATTAAAGATAGGTGATGTCACCTTGGACCTTCAATTTTTAAAGCAAGTAGATAGGGACATTAGTCTATGTAATCTCACATATCAAATTTATGGGACAATTAGCCACTTTAATCTCATTTATTAATTCATCCAAAAAGGATAATAAAAGGGCGTGCTTATAATTTTGCAACCTTTATACTTCTAATGGTTATCATCTCAAAAAAATCTTGCATTAATTAATTCATGCCGATCGGCTGTCAGAGCCAACATTAATTAATCAACATTTACACTAAGGTTAGACTTTGCACTCCTCTGGTTTATAGACCTCAAAACTTCAAAGGTTTATAAACCTCAAAACTTCAAACCAAGCAATGAAAACCACTTACATTTAATAAATGCCACTTTCATTAAAAAAGGCTTACACCAAGCCTATGTGGCAATAAAGTTATCCATATACACACAGAGGTGGAAATATAAGCAACAAACATGCCATGACTTTAAAATGACTATTTGAAAATGCATATGATTTTGTGTTCCACCACCCTCCTCAAGAGCGAAAAGACCACTTACACATTCTGCCTACACAAAATCCTCTGATGGCTCCCAAAATGCAAGGTCTATATTAGTGCTACCATCACCAATACCATCACCTTAAATAGTTTTGTCATCTTCACAAGAGTGGGCATGGTCACCTTGTTTATCTTGGTGACCTTGTTCACACTAGTGTCAAATGGAATAGTGCCAACAACAATAGCATCAGAATTAGTAGACCTTGCCCTGCTTCTCACCATAGGGTTTTTAACTACCATATTTCCTTCAGGAGGCATGATAACATGGGGAAATACATGTTCTATTGCCTTGCATGTGGCATTGTGGATTCAGTCGAGTCTGCTGCTACTGTGCTACAGCCAATGAAGGCACACATCAAGATGACCATGTTGGCTGAGAAGGCTTGCTGCCCCTATTCCCTTGACCTAGTCAAGGGGTGTGCCTTTGAGGCCTAAAGCATAACGAGGTGCCATTACAAATGCCTGATAGCATAGAAGCCACCCAGACAATAGGGATTTCTAATTGCCCAAGAGGCATCATAACACATGGACACACGTTATAATTGTCATTTCATCGAGTTCTAATAATCTTGATTATTTGATCATGAGATTGATTATTTTTCTTTCAACTCATATAGGTTTTGTCCAAATGAGATGAAATTTTATGAGGAGAGAGCTATGGTGGAGAATGACATACCTATAAAATTTCGTGAAGAAAGAAATAGAGTAGCACCTCAAGGCTGGAGGCCACCGTCTCCCCATCCTGGTCTCTATGGGCTGAGCCTCCAAGCTCCATCCTAGCGAATGGCCAAATATGGGTGAGTACATTGGTGATGCAAAGATTATGAAGATGATGAGATAGCTCACCTACCTGACCCTGGATGGCGGCAGTCACCGACTCTAAGTCCCACTCCATCTCCTTGGGGCTGCACTCAAAGGGAAAGAGAAGATCATCATGCCATTCTCTAGCGTAGAGGGTTTGTGGTGAAAACCCATACATATCCGAATAGGTGAGACTATCGCCTCAGACATAACTATCCCTTCCATCGGAACACAATGGAAGAAGCTATAATTGATGCCCTAAGATCCTAGGGGTCCACTTGGGGACTCTAGCAGGAGAGCCCTCACCGAGAGGTGACGGTGGTCATCTCAAAGGGAGGGGGGAGGGCAGGCTCCGATGCAGAGGACAGGGCTAAAGGAACTGCTACGAGTAAAGACGGGTGTGAGGATGGAGGAGGAGGGGGGGGCATGGGAGGAGGAGGGGGAGGGGGCATGGGAGGAGGCGGAGGGGGGTTGCAGGAGGGGGGGTGGAGAGGGGTGTTGCTGAGAGAGATCCATCGGAGAGGAAGGCTACTAGGAGAGGCTCACCAGGGGCTCAGTTGTTAGGTCTACTGGCCTCATGGAGCGCTCAGAGTCAGGGGAGGCCTCATGGAGCGCTCAGAGTCAGAGTCAGGGGAGGCCTCTCGACGGGGAATCGACTGCAAAATTGGAGGGGCTTGCTCAATGACTCGAGAGGCATTGTCACTGACGGGTGGGTGCTGATAAATGCTCAAAACGGTTCTTTAACAGAACCAAATCCTTTTGTGCTCTGCCAGCCTAGCGTGCACGTTGATGGCACTCAGCCCTGGTGGTCGCGGCCCGAGCGTGGGCCAACCGTCCACCACTCTCTGGCATCTGTGTTGTCCATGCGGGACCTGGTGCTCTACTGCCTTAGAACCTGCCTCTCTTTCTACCCCTTGGTGAGGATATGAACGGGATACGAGGAACCGGGGGTGGAAGCACTGGTGGTGGTCTCTTGGACTGACGCTAAGGGCAAGCTCTCGCTGGAAAGCTAATTATAAGGCTGATGGCTCACTTGAAAAATGATTGCATGGGGATTTGCACAGGTAGAGGGTTTCGACTTTGATGAAACCTTTGCTCCCACAACTCGTATGACAACTATCAGGGGGCGGTACTTGCCTTGGTTGCTCACTAAAAGTGTCCAGTCTTTCACATGGATGTCAAATCAGCATTTCTGAACGGCCATCTCAAGGAGGAGGTATATGTAGCTCAACCACTAGGTTTTGAGATGACCAGATCAGAAAACAAAGTTTGCAAGTTGAAGAAGGCATTGTATGGGCTGAAACAAGTGCATGGTATCACAGGATGGACCAATTTTTCAAAAAGATTGGGTTTATAAGAAGTGCTTCTAATGCTAACTTGTATGTTCTAAAAAGTCATGGAAAGATTGGTTTGGTTGTCTTGTATGTAGATGACTTGAACATTTCAGGTGACAATGAAGAGATGATCTAGAAGACAATGGATATGCTAAGCCATGAGTTTGAGATAACAGACTTAGGTCTTATGCATTTCTGTTTGGGGATTGAGGTTTGGCAAGAGTCAGGTAAAATCTTCATTTTGCAACAAAAGTATGCTTGGGAGATTCTCAAAGCATTTGGGATGACAAACTGCAAGCTTATGTCTATGCCAATGGAAGTGAACATGAAGCTTTTTGCAGGGGATTCTTCATCACTTGTTGACATCAGGAAGTATAGGAAGTTGGTGGGGAGTTTGATTTTTCTCACTAACACTAGACCTGATATTAACTTCATAGTTGGTGTGTTGAGCAGGTTCTCCAACAAGCCACGAGAGAGTCATTGGAAGGAAGCGATGAGGGTACTTAGGTACATCAGAGGTACTCTTGAGTATGGCATCACTTATAGCATGGGAGACACTCTGACAGGTTATTGTGACTTAGATTGGGTAGGAGATTGTGATTCTAGGAAATCAGTTTTTGTATATTGTTTTTCACTTGGCTCCAGTGCTTTCTCTTGGACTAGCAAAAAGCAACCTACAATGGAACTTTCTTCCACAGAGGCCAAGTATAAGACAGCTTGCTTTTTTTCATGTGAGGTAGTATGGCTGAGGGGAATCTTAGTTGACATGGGAGTTTAGATCAGGGAGGCTATAGTCTTGTGGTGCGACAATCAGAGTTGCATGGCTATCTTTAAGAACCTTGTGTTTCATGCTTGCATGAAGCACATTGAGATTTAGTGTATCATTATGTGCGCGATCTGATAGAGGATGAGATAGTGGAGCTGGAGTACAGAGCAAAACTATGCCAACATCTTCACCAAGGCTCTTGGGAAGGACCAGCTCATTCGGCATCTACATCGACTTGGCATTGGGCCAAAAAACCTAGTTCATCTTTGGGTGGATATTGAGGGAGTATGTTAGTATACACTCAATGCCCGCCTCTCAGCATGTATCTCACTTTGATGTATAATGCACATTTGTTAGGCCCCCTTATGAGAGGAGTAACCATGGTGCATATTTAGTGGAAACCTCGTCTTAGACGTTGTTATTATTGTGACCATTGATGATGGTTAGGATATGGTCAAGGGTATGAGCGTTAGCTAGGACCCGGGGCATCGCCCCGACTGGGGAGTCCCAAGGGGGCTAGCAGCCCCCTTGGGGTTTGGGTGTGGCGGGAGCCCCAAGGAGACAATATGAAGAATATTCCCTAGAATATTACCTCAAATACCATGTCCATCATTAGCGGGCGGTGGTCAGTGGGCCATGTTCTTGATACACAGGTGGTGACCATTTTTATCCAGTGTAACCGCCCTTGTTGCATACGTGTCTACCACACTGCCTATAGTACTATATATGGACATGGTTGTGCCACAAGAGCTAAGGCATCCAATGCTTGTGAATATCCACCCCCTTCTACACCTTGTACATACTCCATCCTGAGTCTATCTAAATCACCATCTAAGCTCTACTTGTTGAGAGTGCATGGGTGGACAACACCATCACTTGTACCTCTTTCGTATAATCAAAATTTTAAATTCTTTCCATTGTGTATCTATTGCATTGTCTTGCTATCTCTTTCCGTTGTGCCATATTCTTATAATCTCATCACTTTTCTTAGGTGTTGTTTGTGTTCTTCTAGCATCTTGCTATAGATGAAGAGGTCATCAATGTAGATGATTAAGAACTCATCCAGATACTCCTTGAAAATATCATTCATCATAGTGCATAACGTAGCTGGTGCTGCATTGGTTAATTGAAACAATAGCACCAGCCACTCATAGCCTTTGTATCTTGTTTGGAAAGCCATCTTCTCAATGTCGTGTCTGCTATTCTAATATGATGGTATTATGATTGTAAGTCAATCCTAGGGAAGTAAGTGAATTGTTGTATTCACTAGATGAATCCATGCAAACAGTCACCTTGAACACTCTTGCATGCAATGTACAATTGTTATTACGGGAGGAAGAAACCTTGCAAGAGCTAGAACTTCCAACATATCTTACTGAAAAGATCCCTAGGATTTTGGTTGGATTGGAAATTTTGAATAAAATCACCACAGCTCAAGCACAACTTTATCCAACACGAGAACACAATCTCATGACCCTCGAGCTATGGGGTTTGTTAGATCAACCCCAACACTCACGGCACATCCTGAAAGGATTACCTTTACACAAGACTTGAACATGCCATGTTTGGGGTACTTTGAACATACAATGCATATTGAAACCAACCCCCTCACTTGCAAGCTTTTTGTGGTTGAGTATGTGTTGGAAGCATATTTAATCTTGGGGCATAAATGGATTGTTGCTGCCTAAGCACCACTGTGCTTTGCTACTAGCGATAGAGTCATCATGATGGTCAACCCGGCAAAAAGTTGACAATACCATACTGCTAGGAAGAGGATCCAACTTTAATGGATATCTATGATGCTAAACATAAAAGGATACAAGCCTCTTCCACACAAAAGCCCCTCTACACAATGACCTACCATCTATATCAACAAACGATTCCGACAAAGCCCTCACCTATGAAGTTTGATGCCAAAACCTCGCAATCAACAGCTATTCTTAAAGAAGTTCCCATAGCCAAACCAACTATCTCTAACAAGAAACTCAAAGGAAAGACCTCCGATCCTGTGCATCTTCATCAACAAACCTCACCAAAGGAGACAACCACATGCTCAAAGGCCTCGTCTCATCGACAGCCACTCAATAAGAGACTCTAACCTCATCATCATCAACAATGCCCATGAGTCTCAAACCTGTAGCCTCGGCACCAACCAAAGTCAAGAAGGGCCCCAAACCTTCCACATCACCCCAAAAGAAAACTCCACCATGACAACCACAATCAAGATATCTTAATAGTATCAAAATGTGGATGGAAAAGCAGTTACTTGTAGCTCAAGGCTAATATGAAGGTGTTAATCAAATTTGGGTGCCTCGACAGTCAAAACCTCTTCCTCAATGTAGCATTCAAAAGCCAAGGAAGAAGAAAAGTAATCCACAATAGGGTACTACCAAAGAAATACCAAAGCTTGGGTCCCCAAGCGCATCACAAACTCCCCTAATCTTGCACAAAGAAGAAAGCCTCAACACCAAGCACATTGGCAACCAAATTATAGTGTTCATCAAAGATGGGTGCCTGTACATGTGCTTAAACAACAAAAATGCTATGATGGTAATTCCATCATATGGTTTGCCAAAATCAAACAATGTGAAGAAAACCTCACCACCGACTTCAATCCTAACAACTTCACCTAAAGTTTGATAAAAATGGAGGCCCAAGCAACAGCAAGAAAATCACTCAACCCCTCTCGTGCATTCAGCACCAACATAAGAGCTTGTCTGTTCAAGCAAACAATCAGCAGTTTTTCCTACTGCCTCGACATCATTTCAACAACTAATTCAAGATCAAATACGGAGACTTAGGAGCACATAAAGAACAAAATAACAAAGCTCTTGTCATCCCTTTGGAAGTAAGAAATGAGCGCATAAGAAGCTGTTGCTTGCAAGTCATGACCTAGAAGACCAAAAAAAACACCTCCAGGTCAAAAACTACAAATTCATGGAATTACAATTTACAGAGTTCCATCTCATGGCTTAAAAACCTGCACTTTCACGATTTAAGCCTCATCATGGATTAAGCCATATCACACAATAGCCACTATATATTTGTTAAGCTTATTGCTTACTATTCTTTTGGCTAAATTAATGTAGCAGATGCTCCATGGTGGGGTACATATCCATACTCATGCACTGGAGAATATTTGCACCAAAGCTTCACCATCAACAACCTCCAGGTACATCTCTGGATGGGGGGACCATGGTGGGCGAAAGCTTGGTCAATGGTACAACCCATCGCTTGGAATTTTCCTTCAAATTACAAACCTCTCCAAATGATGCCATAATCTTCATAACTCAATGATTTTCAATCCCTAGTGAAGATCTCTATATTAGCCTCGCAAGTCGACGTAATTCTTTCAATCCTCACCAATCCTCACCAACAAGTGTGGCTACTTCAACACAGAGTAGTTCAATAAGAGTCTATATGACTCAATTCTTGTACTTCATGAAAAACTACTTCTAAGAGCACTTAATTATGCATAAAAACATAAAAAGCACATGGGTAGAAAAAGATAGGATTAGGTCCTAATCATTTGACAAGAATCCTGCCACACAAAGGGACATCATCACAAGAAGCCAATTACTTCAAATGATGAATGTCGCTTCAATTAATCAAATGAGAAATTGAGAATCACCATCTCGTTCTGATGATCAAGTCTACGTTCCTCCTGATCCTTGTCTCTATTCTCTCCCATTATTAACATCTCTTAGTGTCCCCATTGATGAAAAAAATCACATGCAACTTTGCCGATGATTGCCAAAAACAAAGTGGGAAAAAAAAAAGAAAAAAAAAAGAAAAAAGAAAGAAAAGCAATAGTGTCCAAAGCTACAACTTAGACGGGTGCCCGTAATGGTGTGACGGAGTATTTATGGTGATTCCCGCTTCAAGAGCGTGTGGTAGCAAGATAGGATGAAGTCCTAAGTGATGTATTTCATGGATATATTATGAGAGTAGTCATTGTAATAGCATTAGGCCTCTTATGAGCCTAAAGTGCCCGGCCGGCCACAGTTTTGTATATAAGTGAATTTCTCTCATAATACATCATACTCTCCCATTGTGCAAGCCACAGTTTTGTATATAAGTGAATTTCTCTCATAATACATCATACTCTCCCATTGTGCAATTGAGTCTTGCTCTTGCTAATCCTCTTGCTAATCTCTCTTGCTAATTCATGCTAGTGAGTGTGTGTAAGTGAAGTGAGGTGAGAGGAGGGACGAGGACCCATAGTGCAATGCAGCGGTGTGACAACACTCGCGGGGAGACGCGGTGGAATTGCTTCTCAAGGAGTTGTAGAGCTTGGAGACCTCAAGGGTTACGAGCTCAGCCATTGGAAAGATCCTCACACGACAGTTGGTAAGCTCTTTTTTGATGTGTTTCAAGGAGAATTAGGGTGAGCCATAACAAACACAATAAAAATAGACATGAGCATAAATAAACCCAACATAAATAATTAAATTTACAAAAGAAAACCACACACATGCGCGCACACTCATTCACACACAATTTCTTTATTTATATAGAGACCAACGAGCCAAGTTTCTATCACCTGTAGAGATCTGGGGCAAACTCAGCCATGATGGAGGCTAGCACTTTCAACTAGATTAGGAAACCAATCCTACCTTAAAAATACTCCTCTTCAAAAGTTTCGAACTCTTACCCTACATGTAGGTAATTTCTTATCTTTCCACCTCGACTACACCACGTCTGTGTTTCCCTTGTCCTTCGCTTTTAAATGGTTTTTTCTCAGTCTCCAACTCTATGATCTACCCACTCTCTTGCATAATTTGACTCCTATATAAGTGAAAGAGAGAGATCACAACTACACTCATTGGTGACGTAGGAGAGAGAGAGAGAGAGAGAGAGAGAGAGAGAGAGAGAGAGCGAGATATATATATATATATATATATATATATTGAAAGATCCCTACCCCCTCCGCGCAACGGATTCGGGGGTGCTAGCAGCAGAAGTAGCACTCCTTGCGTGGGGTAGGATCCCTCACTTGGGGTCTCGCCCACACAGATATCCGGACAAGAGACTAATCCCTCGGTTCTTCAAAAACCGAACCCGGAAAAACTTCCCTCGCCCAAAAAGCACGGGCGATTCCTCCAGGATATTTTTACTCTAACGTAGTCAGGGTCATTTTACTGACCAAACTGATTTGACCAAACCTGTGAGTCTCTTGGTCAGATCAAGGAAGAAAATTACACTTGGATCATAGAAACCAACGCTTTTTTTCCCATCGAGAGGCACAGCCATTGATTCTTTTTTCATAGAATAATTACTATCCGGGATTTACTTCACCTATCGTACTATAACAGAATTGAGTCTCATTTTACGGATCCATCAGTCCATCTATCCCAACCGCCCAACCACTGTAGTGATGGGATCCAATTAAGGATTTGGTTAGGTTTTGTCCCGAGTACGAAGGAAAAGAGTTCCCAAGCCCCCTAGCCAAATATTCATGCAAATTTAACGCCAGTCACACCACTTACACACCCAATATGAAATTGCCTTTTTCACAGATTCAGCTATCTTTAAAACAATCATTTAATGAAACCATAGTGTCACTGATCATAATCCTCCAAAATGTCCGCCGATTGAATCCTAATTTCCAATCATTCCTTCATCGTTGTAGCCATGGCATCATTGGCAACCAGAACGCTCACCACCTGTCCCTCAGGGGCCTTTTCGATAGTTCCTAGCTCATAGTACCCGACAATATAATCACTTATAAAAATCAAGATGGAATCTCCGTTGTGAAGATCGGCAAGATCAACCAACAGCTCCATATAAAAGAGCCATGGACTCATCCGTTGAGGACCAGCAAGGTCAATCAACCAGATCCATGCCCGGTTTCAGAAAACAACTCTTACTCCTTGTTCCAATATCTTCCTCGACGCATGTGTGGGTATCTTCGGCAACCCAGAGCCTGAGCACCGTATGGTCAGCACCCTCTAGGATCCTTTGCAGGTGGTCTTTACTTATAGGCCACTTCCTTGTGGTCCCTCATCCACCGTACCGGAAGTTCACCATTTAAATCAAACCGAGGCTAGTCAAGACCTCGATTGACCTTGCTACACGAGACGTCCTCCGTTGACTCTCCGTCAGCTATTGCAACTTTATCAGATTAGGTCTCCATGACCTCATTCACAAGACGGTCAAAATGCTTCTCCAACATTCTTGACATAAAACAGTCATTTAACACGTCATAAATACAGTTTCTATAATGAACTCCAGCATTCTTGACATAAAACAGTCATTTAACACAAGTCATAAATACAGTTTCTATAATGAACTCTTGTCTTTCACATTGTTCCACATCTGTCCACATTATTTAATCCATATCTAATTCATATGTATACCCGTTCTCATCCAATCACATCATTTTCCATCTCATCCCATCTTTCCTAATTTATTCTCATCACATCTCATCCACTCACATCTCATCCAATCACATCATTTTCCATCACATCTCATCCAATCACATCATTTTCCATCTCATCCCATCTTTCCTCATTTTCTATCTCATCCACTCGCATCAACCCACTCATTCACTTACATCCGGATACACATCACATTACATCTCATCCATTTACTCACATCAACATCACATCCTTTCATATACACATCCACATCCATTCTTTCACATACACATCCATATCCATTCTTCCCCATACACATCACATCCATTCTTCCGCATACACATCCACATTCATTCTTCCACATACACATCCACATCCATACATCCACATCCACATCCATATCCATTCTTCCACATCCATACATCCACATCCATTCTTCCACATACACATCCACATCCACATCCATTCTTCCACATACACATCCACATACACATCCACATCCACATCCATGTACTTCCCATCTCACCCTTTCTCATATCCTCTCATCTCATTATTCACATCCACATCCATTTCATTACATCACATCTTATCACATTCATTCACATCCTATCACATCCCATACACATCTTATCACATCCATTCACATCCTATCACATCCCATACACACCTTATCACATCCATTCACATCCTGTCACATCCCGTACACATCTTATCACACCCATTCACATGCTATTCCCATTTAATACCTTTTTCTAATTTGATACCGATAATGGGACTTTTTCTAAATTTCTACCAATTGTTTGGCCTAATCAAAGGTTCTTTTTCTCGACGACTATTTCCATATTCCTTCTCAATTCCTCAATTGAATTATATTCAATATTCCTCTTTTGAATAAAAGAATTCATGGGATTCGTTGAAATCATCTCTACCCATATTTCCACTTTTGGTAAATAATCATAAATTGAATTATACTAAAATTTCCTCTTCTTCCCATTTAATTTCTTAGATCTCAAATACCATGGGAATTCCTCTTTTTGCATTTGATTATTTGCATTCCAATTCCTCTTTTTTCGTCAATTATTTCTCATAAAATAAATTCATCTAAAATAAAATATCCATTATTTCAATATGCTAGGAATTTCTCTTTTTCCATCTAAATGATGGAATTACAAATGTCATAGGAATTCCTCTTTTAACATTTAAATATTTCTCATAGATAGAATAAATTTATCTAAATTTTATCTTTGAATTTAATTAAAATACTCATTAAATCCAATATGCTAGGAATTTCTCTTTTCCCATCTCAATGATGGAATTTCCAAATGTCATAGGAATTTCTCTTTTAACATTTAAATATTTCTTATAAATAAAATAAATTTATCTAAATTTTATCTTTGAATTTAATTAAAATACTCATTAATTCCAATATGCTAAGAATTTCTCTTTTCCCATCTCAATGATGGAATTTCCAAATGTCATAGGAATTCCTCTTTTAACATTTAAATATTTCTTATAGATAAAATAAACTTATCTAAATTTTATCTTTGAATTTAATTAAAATACTCATAAATTCCAATATGCTAGGAATTTCTCTTTTCCCATCTCAATGATGGAATTTCCAAATCTCATAGGAATTCCTCTTTTAACATTTAAATATTTCTTATAGATAAAATAAATTTATCTAAATTTTATCTTTGAATTTAATTAAAATACTCCTTAATTCCAATATGTAGGAATTTCTCTTTTCCCATCTCAATGATGGAATTTCCAAATGTCATAGGAATTCCTCTTTTAACATTAAAAATGAATTACTAGAAATTTCTCTTTTGCTAATTACTATTTATGCATAAACATAAAAAAAATTTCCATGATTATAATGCGAATCATTCAATTAATCTAGGATGATTAATCCTAGAATATGGTAGGAAGTCCTCTTTTCATAATATAAATGAAAATGATTTGTGTTTATTTTTTTAAAATTTTACCATAGCTCCGTTGATATTACTGATAATTCTCAATAAATTTGAAAGAATAAAGTTTAGTATTATTCATGTGACTAGAATAACCACTAATTGGATCATTATCCAATTATGGATTGATTCTTAATTTTACCATAAATTAAATAGCATAAAAGTGTTAAAAGCCATTATTTTGGCCTTCAATTAGACAAGCATAGAAATTACTTTTAGATTAGAGAAATGCTTCATGAGAAGCTTCATTTGAATTGAGAATAGGTCATAGGAATGACCATTCTTTGGGGGAGAGAGAGAAATGCTTAAAAACCATTATAAATTAAGCATAAATGAAAATTTATGTATTTCTTCATTACAATACATTAAAGAACTTCAATAGTATTCAAAAGCCATTCAATTTAATGCTTCTCAAGCTTGAGAGGGGTTGAGAAGAGAAACATTTGGAGATTTAAGAAAAAGAAGACAATAATCCACACTTTACCTCCTAAATTACTTGATTCTTTGATCACAGTACAGGCCCCCAACCAATCAATTGGTTTGATATGTTGAAGAAACAGGGCCGAACTCAGAGGTTTTGATCAGTTGTTTCACCTTCACTGACATTGTGTAAGTCTTTGCCTGGAGCCAAATGGCTTCTAAAAACCATCTGTAGCATTCCTTTGCAGCCAAATCAGTGCATCCAGAAAGTTTATACTCCCCACTGATTTTGGGACCAAATTCTGTCTCCATCTCGGTTACAAGAACCGCCATCGTTTTGCTAGCAACAATAGCTCCGTGTGCAGGCAAATGCAGCTTTTGCTGAATGTATTCCTTGGTGAGCACCACCGCGGCATCCTGTAGGTCCACCACATCGCCAATAGCTAATTGCCGTAAAAGAAGGGTAAGGACTGTGGGTGTACCTGCACACGCTTCCAATGGAAATTGGAGTAAACACGGATGCGCTTATCTGTGAGCCATGCATCAATAGCAGGCCGCTCGAGATGAATGATTGGCGTTACCGGCAAGAACTACGCAAGAGAGGCAGTCATGGGTGGTTGCTACGCAGAAGAAAAAAGCGCAAGGAAGAAAAACAGAAGGCAGGCAAAAAAATGAGAGAGAAAATAGAATGCCTTTCCACAAAAAGGAGGGAGTTGTTGCATGCAAAACAACGACCGCTTTTCGATGCGCAGAAGAAAAGAGCGCAAGGAAGAAAAACAAAAGGCAGGCAAAAAAATGAGAGAGAAAATAGAATGCCTTTCCACAAAAAGGAGGGAGTTGTTGCATGCAAAACAACGACCGCTTTTCGATGCATGATTGTATGACACTGGAAAAAGCCAAGAAAAATGAATTGACGAAAGTCGTCCTTGGTTTGGAATGACTGAAACCATCATTCAGTATAATACTAGCATGGTATAGTTCTCATATATTTTTACAAAGGGCTAAGGATCTATTTATAGGTGAGGGAGGCCTCCAAGTCCAACTAGTTTCTAGAATTTTCCAGGTTCAGTTTGGCTGAATTTGGACAAGATTTGAACCTAGTTTGGCTCCCTTTTGATTTGGTTTGAGGAGAGATAAAAATATCACAATATTTTTTAGTTTAAAACTCGACCACACATATGAAATAGGTGCCTCCTTGAAGAGCCCCCTTCTCCTTACCAAGGTGTCAAAATTGAATCATTATATCCAAAATATCTCATTTTTTAGTAATACTCATAGTTTTTTACTAATAAACCTTGTCCTTAGTCAACTCTTCATCTTATGTGAGCATTTACTCATTTTTGGGAGGTTTTTCTTTTATAAATTAGATTTATCTCCTCCCCACACTTGGATTGATCCAATTGGTCCATAGGAACCTTAATTGGACCATAATCTAAAAATTTCTGAAAATCTAGACCCTTAGGATAAGGTCCTTTATACTTCTTTTCAATTAATTCCAATTGCACATTGAAAAGTTATTTTTGAATTTTTGTTTTAGGGGAAACCATTTTAGACACTAGGAGGATTTTTATATCCAAAAATATCTCAATTTTGGATTACCTCTCTCTAGATATTTTCTCTCTCTAGGTCAAAACAGGGTAAAACAAAATCTTTCTTTTATTTCAAAGAGGGGAATAATTACAAGATCAAAAGGGGAGGTTCTTACACCTGTACACCTCAAAAGCTAGAGGGAGGAATCTTACATCCTACCCCACTTAAAAACACGAGATGTCCTCATCTCGTAGGTGGAGTATGATCTCTTTCATCTTCTTCTTCTTCTTCAATCACTTCCAGCGTTACTGCCTTGGAAGTGGATGGCCGATTTGGGAACATCTCTCTTTGACTTCCCCTATTCTTAGGCGGAGGTCTTACATTACTTTGGATTAAAACTGCGGGTTGGTTAGAGGGTCTACCTCTGGGATTTCTCTGAATTTGGCGGAAAGAAACCTGATTATTCTGGAAGGAAGGAGCTGGAGTTTGGAATCTTGATCCCTGATTTTCTCGCCCTGAAAACCTTGTTCCAAAAGGAGTTGGGCAATCCATACACTGCGATGTCCAAATCCTTAACAGTTATAGCATTTCACTCCCTTGTTCAAGGGTGGAACTTATGAAGTTGAATTCCAAGGGATTGAGTTCCCGAAAAAGGACATTTCTTCCATTCTGGAACTTCCCATATCCTGGGCTTGACCCTTATATCTCTTAGATGGTAGAAGGTTGAAATCACCTTCTGGAGCTAAAAACCTTTTGAAAGGTGATGGTGCTGGCTTCGACAGGACCTTGACATCAAAGGCCTTGGCGAAATCCTTCGCCATCCGCACTGCTTCGGCCATGGAAACTGGCTTGGCATTCTTCACTAGGATATTCAAAGGTTTGTTCAGTCCCCGAATGAACCTGGCAAGTATTTGAGGAGGAGAGCGAATGCTTGGTGATATACTTCAATAGTTCTGCTCCCCTGGGTTAACTCTAAGAATTTGTTCATCTTTGTTTCCAAAAAGCCGGGAGGACAGAATCTCTTCCTTAGGTAAATTTTGAGATCATTCCATGTCTGAGTGTTTTGATCCACACGGTTTGTCTCGTAGTGGTTTCTCCATGCTACTCTGCCTGTTTCTACTATCTTCAGCCTTGCAAGAGCCATTTTGCTCTTCTCATTGTACCCGGTGACATCGAAGTACTCTTCTATTGCTTCGATCCACTTCTCCACAGTCTCACCCAAGTTTTCCCCTTCACCCTTAAAAGGTCCAGGCTGCGATCTAGTTTTATGAACATCCAAGTCGAGCTCTTCCTCATCGAGTTGGGGGTTATCATTCCTACCATGACACCTCGATCCATGATCCTATCAATACGAAAATTCTTGTTAAGTCCTTTTATTTACAATTCAAATCCGACTTTAGATCCAGCTGATTCTGGGGTTCTTTAGATTGGTGAGCTCTCCACAGAGTCATGGGATAAAGATCCCTTATATAGAACTCATTACATATAACAATTCATTCAGAACATCTCATTCATATTCTTAACACAATAATGGTCCATTAGACCGAAAATTCCATTTGAACATTCCTCCATGGAAGTTTCAGTTATGCAAGTTATTAATTTGTCATCCCTTAACTGGATCCACTAGGTCCAATGTTAAGGGTAGCAATCTGTCAGCACAATCCACTAATCTCGTAGTGATTTGTTGAAGTCATTATCGTCATTCCAGTTTACGAACATCATCATAGGGACTCGTCCCATTCATCTTCGTTGTGGCTTTTCTCAACTTATCGCTAAAATTTAGGAATAATCATTTTTTAATCAGAATCCATTACACAATGCAACGACACCTAAAGACACGTGTGAAGATACCTTGGTTGTTAAACTATATAGCACAAGTATCAAGGCTAAGAAGATGCAGTTAAAGTAAGAGTTACATAATGTGCAAAGGAATAAGCTACCAATGGGGTTACTTAGCTTAAAGAGCTTGCAAATGCCCTCATCTCTATTAGAGTACCATTTGATGAAGATGGCTTGGTGTCGATCACTTTAAATGGGCTTGAAAAGATAATGATTGGTTTCGGACATCTATTTGAACTCAAATTTTTTTTCTGAACTTTCAGGACCTTTCTCATCAGTGTGAAGGAGATGATGTTATGAATAAATCATTCTTTAGTAATTTGCAGGAGAATGCCTTTTATAGGGCCTTTTATAGAGGTGATCTTCATCTAGAGGTCAACGTGAATGCCGATATGAAAATAGAAATCATGGACAACAACAACAAGATTCCAATTCACAAACAAGTGGAAGACTCTAGCGACTGGGGGAGCCAAAGAGGACAAGATAGTGGATGGCAAAGAAATCAGAGTGAAAATAGCATAGAGTACTATTATTGTGGCAAACCACGACAGCAAAGGACTGCTATAAAGAGTAGAATGACATTAAAAGTAGGAAGTAACAAGGGAACTATGCATCGTCAAGTTAAAGGCTGAAGATAAAAGCACGCAACTTTTTGTGATGTAATGTATGCTTAATTCCATGATTGTTGAATTCAAGAGATGTATGGTATGTTGATTTGGGTGCCTCAGTGACAATGGACAAGTTCTTTAAGGAATTAAGAGATTTAAAAAAATCAGGTTACATAGAACCATGATACATTGCACCCTATTGCACATCTTAGAAAACATGTGATGACTCTATTACACATGTTGAGAAAGTCCCTTTGTCTATACACAAAGTATATTATTGATGTGTTGCATGACATAACAAAGAGCTTGGTTTCTGTTTGGCAAATAATTGAGCAAGGTCTATAAGTGAGATTTAACCCTCATGAATGTTATGTGGAAGATTTAAATAACAAATATCGCTTGATTGGAAAGGGAAACAAAGTTGGTAGAATGTTAACATTGGATATAAGCATGCCTTAAGTGAAGGCTACACTATTTGCACCTGGTACATGTGTGATTGCAAACATTGATATTTTGCATAAATGTATTGAACAATTATATTCAATGGCTAAAGAATATACAAGCCCAAAGTATTATTACTGGTTTGCTAAAGTTTTAAGTAGAGTGAAATGCATAGTAGTATGTGAAGCATACCAATTGGACAAGCATACTAAGCATGCATTTCCACATGACAAGCATGCAAGTCAAAGATCTTTGGATGTGGTGCATTATGATGTTTGTGTTGAGATATCGAGCTTAACTAGTGCTATGGCGGCGGACATTGATGACCCACCTAGGTGATAGCTTCCGCACTTATTTCACTAGCATGGTTAGTGTGATTATGGTTGTGGTGGATAACAAGCTGTGTGACAGTCACTTTAAAGTACTAGAGTTATGGCATAGTTATAGTGCTAGCTCATATAGTCGGGTTCACACTATGGACCGACCATTGTATGTTATTATAGGAGAGTACTTTCCCTTTATGTATATACTCTTATCTTTTAGTTTTATGGTTGTAGAGAAGAGAAGAAGAAAGAAGAAAATTCAGCCATCCGTCTCTCTTATGTCTTGCATTCTCTTGTGTGTGTGTGTGTGTTTGCTTGCAAGGAACTCAAGCTCTCCCTCTCCCCCGCATTCTCTTTATGGTATCAGAGCTCCGATATTGGATTTCAGATATCCAATGTAGATTTTTCACTTTATGTGAAAAAGATAGATAGAGGGCTCATGTTATTAGTCATCTATGTGGATGACTTGATTATCATTGGTGATAGTGATGCTGACATACATGATGTTAGGAGGCTTTTGAAGCAAAAGTTCGAGATTAAGGATTTGGTGAGCTGCGATACTTCTTGGGCATAGAGGTGGTGAGATCACTTCATAACATTTTGTTATTGCAGAGGCAGTATGGATTGGATATGTTGTCCAAGTATGGTATGATAAGTTGTAAGCCTATTTCAGTGCCATTGGAGTAGAACAAGAGGTGCTTCTATGGCAGCTTGTGAGGTAGCTTGGTTTCAAAAGCTACTTGGTGATATGGGTGAACCCATGATAGGGCAATTGCCATGTATTGTGACAACATGAGTAGCATACAATTGGCCAGTAACCCATATACCATGCTAGAACAAAGCACATCGAGGTGCACTATCACTTTGTGAGAGGGAGAAGGTTCTAAGTGATGTAGATCTTATATATGTCAGCATAGAGGATCAGGTAGGTTGACATCTTCTTGAAGGCATTGGGCACAAAGAAGCTCCACAAGTTTAGAAGCTTACTTGGAGTGCAGTGTGTGGAGTTGAGCTCGAGAGGGAGTGTTGAGACATCGAGCTCAACTAGTGCTAACGGACATTGATGACCCGCCTAGGTAATAGCTTCCGCACTTATGTCACTAGTATGGTTGGTGAAATTATGGTTGATATGCCGCCATTGGATGATAGGATGTGTAACAGCCACTTTGGAGTACTAGAGTTATGGCATAGTTATAGTGCCAGCTCATATAGTCAGGTTCAAACTATGGAGAGTACTTTCCCTTTATGTATGTACTCTTATCTTTTAGTTATATGCTTGTAGAGAAGAGAAAAAGAAAGAAAAAAATTCAGACATCCGTCTCTCTTATGTCTTGCACTCTCTTGTATATGTGTGTGTGTGTTTGCTTACAAGGAACTCAAGCTCTCTCTCTCCTCCACATTCTCTTTAGTTTAGAGACCAACAAAGATGGCATCAATCAAAGAGTGCCTCAATGACCACACTAGGTACTTTCCCTTTATGAATGTACTCTTATCTTTTAGTTATATACTTGTAGAGAAGAGAAAAAGAAAGAAAGAAATTCAGCCATACATCTCTCTTGTGTTGTGCACTCTCTTGTGTGTGTGTGTGTGTGTGTGTGTGTGTGTGTTTTTGCTTGTAAGGAACTCAAGCTCTCCCTCTCCTCCACATTCTCTTTAGTTTGGAGACAAAGATGGGATCAATCAAAGAGTGCCTCAATGACCACACTAAGAAAGTGTGGGTATATTTCATAAAAGACAAAAGTGAAGTGTTTATTCACTTTCAAAGCTATTGTAGAGAAAGACAAAGGCATACACAGTGACTATTTGAGAGAGCATGGAATATATGCAAGTGCACCCGACAACAAAATGGGATTGTGACGAAAAGGAAAAACATACATATTATAGAAGTTACATTGATGAATGAGAAAGAGATGTCTCTTTTTTTTGGACTAAAGTAGTAGCAATTGTCTACCCAACACATCTCATGTATGTACCAAAAGCAACGAGATCATAGATGAATCTGTCACCTTTCCTGCGAAGACAATCCGCTTCATTTGTAAGGATATCATTCACACCCTTTGGGAGATTGGGGAGCGCCTCAGGTCAACTCAAATCGGATGCTAAAAGAAGATAACTAAGCATTGAACTAGATTATCCTAAGAAAGCATGGATTAAGCAAAGATTAACAAAGAGTTAGGATAGAAAGAGAGTATTTATCATTATCAAATGATTATCAAGGTTGTCTCCTAATTATGGCCTGATTGGTATCATACATAACGACCCCTTTTACTAAGTGTTGTTCATGGACCCATTATTAATCTGAGGCCATTTACTTTGTTACAAACCATCCACACCCAAAAGGTTTCGTCCTCGAAACTATTGATATGTATAGCCACAATCCACATGGATGGAGTATGTGATAATGGACTCACATAGAACTTTAAGCTCATACTCACACCATATATGGGAAGCCAAAAGTGCATACATATGTCTTTTAACTGTCCAAAAAGCCCTCAAAACAAGCCATAACATCTACCCCATAATGGCATAAGAGCCTTGTGTAGCTTCCAAACATTATGCATCCAATTCCCTAGGATAGAGGGCTGTCCACAATGAATTTATAAGAATTTCCAACGAGCTAATTCACTGTTCTTGACCCTTATTGGACTTCCAAAATGCACCCAACCCCCATCAAACCCTTCCAATGTAAAGGCGGATTGCCAAGAAGCTTCTTCCTTAAGTAACCCGTGCCATTTGACCAAGTACTCCACTATTGTATGACTACTAAGAAAGCATGGATTAAGCATGTCCATTCACTTTGTTACAGATGTCACAACCTCACACAGCCTTCTTACGTGCACGGCGTTCAAACCTCTTCTTCACTTTGCGCCGCCAGAAGAAGGGGGGGGGTTCTGATGTTGTACATAGTAGCCTCCCTCCAATAGCAGCTGGCAGGCAGGAGAGGAGCTTCCCCTCATGTTTTTTTGTTTTCAATAACCTCTCGTGAGAGTTCTTTGTCCTTGATCAGCCATGTTGGAACAAACATCTTCTTTGGACCAACAAAGGATCTTTTCTTGGACGGGGCAAGCTCCGCTCCCCCTCATGTTTTTTGTTTTTCAATAACCTCTCGTGAGAGTTCTTTGTCCTTGATCAGCCACTTTGGAACAAACATCTTCTTTGGACCAACAAAGGATCTTTTCTTGGAAGGGGAAAAAAGAGCTTGCCGGTGGATCTGCTAGCCACATAGAGCTTGTTGCAGCGAAGCCACAGGCGCGCCACTTGTATGGCTGACTTGAGACCAACCATTGCTTGAGGCGGACGAGAAGCTGAAAGCAGCAGATCGAGTTTGGGGTGTGCGTGGCGCGGCCGCGCGGGGGGGGGGGGGGGGGGGGGGGCGGGGGGGGCGGGGGGATTGTTGTAGGTAAACACAAGCAACGGTTTTAACTATAGAAACAAGGGTTGGCAATCATTCAGAATGGGGTATGACCTACTGCACCAAACTTTAAGAAGGGGAGTTGCCCCGCAACTCAATCGATAGGTTCGCTTGCGCCTCCAAGTCTTGCAAACAAAGCTCGCTTCTAACCCTATGAAATAGAAGAGAATGTGATAACATGCACCTCCAAGTCTTGCAAACTTTCCATAAACTGCAGAAAAGAGCACCCTTGCCAGGCAGAGAGTGGCAAAGCCTGTCTTGCAGGTCAGAGTAGAAGGACGGGACCCTCCTTGATCATCTGTAAATCGCTTTCCTTGGCTACCCTCTTGAATCATCTCTGAGGCATCAACTAAACCCTTGCTCCTGCCGGAAAAAGGCTCATCCAAAGCCATTCGAGGGGCCTTTCACTTCCTGCCCGCTGCCACTTTATTCTTATCAGAAACCCTCGTTTTTTGACTAGAAATACCAACATTGTACTCCTGAGAGGTAAGCCAGCCACCATATTGGAAGAAGTTTGAATCTGCTCTGCTGCAGGGGAGTTCACCTCAATAGGAGGCCCTGCAGGTAATGTGTTAATATAAAGAGCTTCAGTAGCTAGAGTGGTCACTTCTTGCATCAAGCATCTTGCACCACCACCTTTTCAGTACATATTCAGCACCTAGTCCAGGAGGCAGAAGACAGGGGTAGGCAAGATGTTCCCTATCGATAGAGGTGGTAAACTCTTTGTAGACTGTAGCTAAGCCCCCCTTGCTAGCCTTGCAACAGGACACTAAGCTCCCAGCTTGTGGAGTAGTATCCTCTTGCTTCAATCTCTATATCCTTGCAACAAAAGCAGCAGCATCAGAACTAAGCGGCTCACTTATCATATACCAAGGTGGGAAATATGAACAGATCATGGAGCTG